>NW_012133654.1:0-6649 GCF_000313525.1 Fibroporia radiculosa | reverse complement strand
GTGCTCAAGTCTTTTCACTCCCCCACATGGTTGTTCCCAGCATCTGTTTGTGCCTGTATTGACGTGCTGCACATGAGCCATGAGTTGAGGTGTCCACTAAATTGTATTCTCGCAGGGACCTCCCTTGCACAATATTTTTGTGCAGAAGCACTGAAAATGAAATTCACAGAACAGGGCCCCAGAGCTCCAGGAAATACATTGCCGTTATTGTGGCTTTTCTCAGTGGCCACAATCGGCCGCTATCGCAGTTTCTTCTCACGTGTGCACAGAGCATTAGGGAGGGGCAGTCAGGCCATGTGGCTGCCATGTGGCTTTGTGGCTGTTTAGCACCCCATCCTCTCCTTCTATATAGATCTTAGAAAGTGTTGAATATATGTCCGTAATTTTCTCCGATATCATACACTCCTGGATATAATTTGTCGCGTCGACTCCACAAGTCCAGATGACATACTGAGGACAAGCACATGTTAAGTCTACGATTATGACTTCTCAACGTATATGTCCACTTCAATGTGACACAGAGGACGCTAGAACAGCTCATCTCTCTACTTGAGGCAGGAGGTTGGAAGGCTACTGGCGCACATTCCACATAGACTCGCAGGCCAGTCGGGCTTAGAACATGTTCTTACCGTTTGCGTTGATTCTTGCTAATAAAAAAAAGGAGCGTCTGAGTGCGAAAACGAAGAACATGTTCTGACGAACGAGCTGCTTTCGCAGCGGAGTTCAAAAGTCAGAACAGCTGGGTACGAGCCTACATTCCAGACTATTTGGGCGGGTATCTGCCACAAGTTATCTCAGTACCTGTGATGTCGTAACCTGTAACGTAAACGTGTATGAAGATCACAATCATGGAGTCGCTGATAGATGGACCAGAATATAAGTAAAAACTCCGATTCTCACGTCTCTCATCGCTGTCAAAGCGCTCGTAGTGTCGTTGACCGCCAGAGAGCCTTCTAAGTAGAAGTAGAACTCTTTGACGTTGATGCGGAATTATTGTGCTATGACATCGCAAGGTGTTGTGTGGGTATCCTCCGGGTACAGTCAGAGTATCAATAGTAGCTCAACTCTCCATCTTGAGAAGCCAATTGACCTGTCAACGAACCAGGTTTGCCTGTACTGTATGCATTCTGACCAATCAGTGATAAGTGTTCATCTCTCCACTAGTAAAATATTCATTTCGCGAGTATGATCTGTTGTGATATCTAGTGATGGTGATTTCAACCGCCACCGTAGCATCCTCTAATTACGCAATCATGTCAGACTTGTTTTGAGCGTTCTCTAAGCATTACTCACCAGCAGTGAGCTACGTAAAGATGACACTATGAAGGCATCTATTTCGCGGATATACCGCAGGGATATCCCACAATAGTAAATTAAATCGTCACTGTTGGTTGACATTGAACGTTAACCACGCGGTCAAGCAAGACTTACAACGAACGCGCCCGTTTATTGAGTATTTTCTCCACTCCTGGCACCCCCTGCGGACACTTCGAGCGGTGCCCAAACTCCACATGCCAACTAGACTGTGCGTACATTTGAGCACATGAACGGGCATTACGGGTTACAGGTAAACTAAGGTGAAGTGGCAACTTTGATGGAGAAAGATAGGATAAGTGGTACGCACAATCAGCTTCCGCGGAATAAAATGGACATGACAACACTCCGGCCCCACGGTGACTGAGGGGCATGCGCATTGGACACTAGTTGGGTCCGAATCTTCCAATCCGTGATCATCTCTCGTCAGAGTAGGGAAGTTCAAAGTTGACGCAGCTGGGCTCGCAGAAAGTTCTGCGGCGCAGATGCGCTTTTGGGCGCTAGAGAAGATGCGAGTTTCTGGAGCTGCGAGTTGAAAATGCAGTCACACTGACTTTCCTGTGTGACATTGACTCCCTTATATCTGTGGGAAATGCCCAAAGGTGGAGCGCCAAACATAGGGAAAACATCGGTAACTGAAGATAGCATTTCTTGATCATGCTCGGAGCTCAAACATGTTGGTCGGACATTGTGGCAACATCCGTCGAACATGGGTGTTCAGCTAATCAGCAGCTACCGATCATCCATGTTTGGCAGTCGAGCGCTTCTGATGTTTAAGCTCCGAACACAATGAAAACTCGCTACCCCCTGCGAGCTGTGTTAGACTGCATGTCCGCTATTCGTACTTTGGATATTGCCCGCGGTTGAAGAGAACGCAGGCTTCGCATTTTGCTGTAGTGCTCGTTCGTTATCATGATGACTCAGAAAAAGATTAATCGCAATTGTATATCTGAGCGTGACATTAGATAAGCAGAGACATGGGCATCTTTTCTTGCGGTTTTGCATTTGGGCTCGCATTTTCTTCAGCGCCTAAAGACTCATCTGCACCACAGAACTTTCTGCGAGCCCAGCTGCGTCAACTTTGAACTTCCCTAGTCTCGTCCATGGCAATTCAAGTACGGATACGTGACTGATAAAACGCGAGACGCGTTACGGATCCAGGTTTAACAATGACGTAGACAGGATTGAATCATACAATACATAGAGGGGGGGAAGAGGGGATAACTCATCCAGGATGTCGATGAGTCGATGCGCTGGCGCTGGTGTCACGAGCGTCGAATACGGATATCTGAAGCCTGCAGGAGCGAAAGTTCAAACGTTCAAGTGTCAACTCTGCTCACAGGAGGCTAGTGTGAGCGCGCGCCGCGTTGTTGGCACAGGGGACGTTTGGAGTTCGAATCAGGATCATGACGTTATCGCATGAAGGTTGTATGCATTGCCTCAGTTTAACGCTCACAAATTCAGATAACACCATGGTATGTATACTTCCGGAGGAGATTGCGACTTTTCCTCGTGGAAACTGTTTCAAATCCTGCTCTTGAGTACCATATCCGAGTTTAACATTCGCAAAGTCTGTCTGGTTCCAAGATGTCCGCTGCTACCCCACCCTCCGTTGAAGAGCAAGGAGGCGGATTTACACTCTGCATAGAGATAGCTATCATGTACGTTCTTACCCTACCCCTCTCATTTATCCTGGCTTACTCACAATACCTTGATCTCAAGTCTGTACGGAATTGTCACCGCACAGACATACTTTTATTGGTGGACATCACAAGAAGACTCAAAACTACTTCGCTCCTTGGTCGTATCTGTATGGTAAGACCCTTAGTTTCAGCCGCAAAAATATTTCTTACCATACTGTGTTGTTTTGAAGGTGTTTGGAGACTGTGCACACAGTGTTCTGCATATATATGAATTACCACTACACAATTACTGACTTTGGGGACCTCGAAGACCTTCTTCAGATCAATTGGTTAGCCCTACTTTTGTCTCCTGGTTGCATGAACATATGTCTGATGGTTTCCTCAGGGGTGCCGGGGTAAGTTTATACAATTGACATCCGCCTCGATTTTTAAAAGTAAGGCACATTTGGGATGCAGGCTACTTTAGTTGCAGGAGTAAGATTCCTATAATCAGATTGACTCCGTTGCATGCTCAATAATTGATTTGGAGTGAAGACATTTATTGCAGGCTTGGTCCAGATGTGGGTATTTTGCGTGTTTTTTTGACGGCATCTCATATTATGCCTGCTTAGCTTTTTCATTTGGCGAAGCTGGATATGTGCGTCATTGCATACTCTCACACATGTATATTGATTATATAAGGTTGTACTTGCAGTGAGTGGAGGATCTATTGCACTAGTCTCCATACTGGTGAGTTCTTTCTTCGACGGTTCGAATATTTGATCCTGAATATCGCAAAGGCAATCTTGCTCTTCTTACGCATCGGTCTGTGTTCACCATCGCTATGTTGACGACGAAACTAACTTATGTTGCATCAGTGTTTGGAACCGGTAGGAGAACAATCATAATACCTGCATCATGTGCTATGTTCTGATTATGACCCCGTTCTAGCAACGGCAAGCTTAATGTATGTCAATCACCCTTTTTTTATATTAATGCCTTGTGCTCAATTCTCATCAGGTGGAAATTTCATACTTGGCTTGACTTCAGAACATCCCGTGCAGCTCTAGTGTGTTGCCCATTTGAATACCTATATTATAAAGATCATTGACAGTTGTCTCACCCTCGCGGCAGATAACGTTCACATGTGGCATTAGCCTGTCAGGAATTCTGGATGTACTCATCGCCCTCAGCCAAATTTATTATCTCTGGATTAACCGTACGGGTCACAAGGCGTGAGTTTCCGCTGAATTCTTTTAGATGGGCGTCTGAAATGCTCCGTCTTATCAGAACAGATAATTTGGTTCGAACGTTGATGGCATACATTATCAATACCGGTGCTTTAACAATGTAAGTCAAGTCTGCTTGTTCACAGTATAACTCATGGCTTCGAAGGTGTGTTTCGATAACGATCATTGCAACGGTACGAGCCCTCGTTGAGCTTATGTGCATCTCCTGCCTATACACGCTATACCTAGTTTTGGGCACCAGCCTTGAAGACCAGTTCACTCTTTGGCGGACTAGTTGCGATTCAGAGCAAATGTGCGCCCCGTTGAGATCTATTCATTTTCTTTACTGATACGTTACAAAAGTCTATGCGAATTCGCTGATTGCTATGTACGGCATTCGTCCTGTAGCTTGAGCTAGACTGATGACGCTCAACTCTTTTCTAGGCTTAATGCTCGACAACGCCATGAAGCTGGACGGAAGCAACCTTCTAATCTTGTCGAGATCGAGCTTCATGAGAGTCACGGATCGTCCAGATCAGTACGCCCGATCTTTGCTGGTTCTTGTTCAGTAAATTGATGATATTGGTGTAGCAAAACATTGAGATATTCCGTGATGTTAGAGAGATTATTGATTATACTTTAGGTAAAAGAAGTGCCACTGGAAAGGACTA
Source organism: Fibroporia radiculosa (assembly GCF_000313525.1). Classification (NCBI taxonomy): domain Eukaryota; kingdom Fungi; phylum Basidiomycota; class Agaricomycetes; order Polyporales; family Fibroporiaceae; genus Fibroporia; species Fibroporia radiculosa. The sequence continues at coordinate 1,813 of NW_012133654.1, read as the reverse complement.
ATGCGGTGGACTTGGTGCTCCCAGCTAGTGTTGATGTGGTGTGAATGGATTCTGTCACGCTTGGGGGATGATAGGTAATTTGATTCGCGCTTGTTTGTAGAAGTACTTCCATCTTCTGCCAGTGTGCATAGCTAGTGATGACAATTCATGATCATACTGGATGATCACCTAAAGCTATTGTCGTCAACTTTCCCCCCCCTCTAATGTCCGCTAGGGCCGAGCCCTATGTAGACAGTAAATACAGTGCATCATACGTACGAGAGTAGTAGTCGCAATCGAAACAAAGCATTGAGGACACGGCCCGGGTTGACGAGGCGTAACGGGCGTCGCTGAGGTATGTGGCCGAAAAGAAGCTGAAGGCATAGGTACAAGAAAAAGAAGGAAAACTACCGGGACCTGCACGGCGGACTTGTAGGAGCAGGCCCCGGCCATCGAAGGCAAGGGACGCGGTTCTAAAACCCCCCGCTGAAGGGAGTGTCGCCTCTCAAGACTGAGTCGCAGCTGGGGGGGATCCAGTCAGTGGTATCGTTAACTTCAGTTCAAAAATCTTATAGATTTTGAGTATTCAACATTGATGAGATATTAGCAATCGGTTTAGAAATAGATGAGATATTAGCAATCGGTTCAGAAATACACGAAGCGGTATGGGACTGACACGAGGTCTCTATGAGCTGTGCGCGGAACTCCCGTCCTGACATAAGGAAAAGGCAACGCCCCCGCATCTCGCGTACGACCGAGACACTTGACAGAGTGCGTCTATGATTAGTATTGGGTATTTTGAAAATTTATACCAGCGCGCACCATTGCCTTCAATAAACCGGTAACCCCTGCAGAGTTCTCACTAAGCATTCAATACCTGTACAGTGTATATAGCGTTCTCCGGCACACTCCTCCAAATCAATTGTTGCATCGACTCTATAAGTCTAAATATATCAAAATCGATTTTGGCTACCATTGGGGAAAGGCGAAGGACGTCGCGGCAGGGAGCGGGTGCAGACGCAGAAGAGCCCATCATTGGCCTGTCAGTATCTTCTTCCATCTTGGTTCATCCCCTTGTATTTGCTCATTTGATCTCCTTATGAACGTCCTTCGATGTGCACGCGGTGACACACAGTACGTAGCAGAACAGCCAATACCTATCGCTCTGCCTGGGTCATAAGCTCGTACGATCTCACCTCCCTCTCTCGGAGATCATGAGACACTAGAGCGACACAAGTGACTAGGAAGCGAGAGGAGGGTCCGGGCCGCATCAAGCTGGCATGGGTGATGGAGGACATAGTGAGTATCATGAGAGTCCGACAAGTGAAAGGGAGATGCGTTGCTGCCGCTGGCACTGTGCGATACAGCTCGGGCTTTCGCTCCGCAGCACCAGGTGGCACATGCAATCAACTCTCTCACAACCCATGCCCTTCTGAATCAAAAATTCCATCCAACATAACAGTCTTTGCATCACGGGTGGCTCGGCATTGGTGCATGCTTGCAGCTGCAGCCTGGGAATATACATCTGATGAAATTTATATAAAAGCCTCCGAAGTGAGATGTGCTCCAAGGGTATGGGTTACATAGAGTTGACTGTAGTACGTACTAGTAGCTATTGTCCCACCCGCTCTCGTTGGACAGATACATACAGTCCGATGATATATCCGATATCCCGGGACTGTATGATCGAGCTGAGTCTGGATGACAATTGCGCAGTGGCGTGAGAGTTCTTCCTTCCGCGGACATGGATGACTCGGAGGACGTTTCCTCTTCGCTAGTAATCGTGGTCTCGTGCCCAGACGTGTCTTCGACACGTCTGGGGTAGCCTAGCAGA
>NW_012133653.1:0-4829 GCF_000313525.1 Fibroporia radiculosa | reverse complement strand
TGGTGGGTCTCCCCCCTCCCCACCCCCCCCCTTCCTACGGTCGCATGCCCAAGTCCGTCTGCCGTGCACCACCCAACAAATCCAACTCGCCGCCGCCTATCTCGCCGATGACTTTGCGTGCAGGAGGCCATCTACTGGAAGCACTCCGCCATGGATCGCTTTGTCTCGACACCCTCTAGTCTCTTCGCTTCCTCGCCCTGCGCCGCCCGCGTACACACGCTGGACACCTTTCATCTTGGCCTCGTTAGCTCCATCACCACGCACGCTGCCGTCGCCGCCGTGCCCCGTCGACACTATCCAGCTCTCTGCCGTCGTCGTCTCGAGCCCGAGCCAATTTGCCTGCGGCTGGTCGAACGGTGGATGACCCTGGCGCGTCTGGGGTTCGCGCTGCTGGGTGGTAGCCTCAATGCCGTCTGCGCGTAGCCCTTGCCGTTCGCTGCGCATTGCCGCCCCATCACTGGCCCAACCTGACCCCGTCGATCTGACGCAGCCCGGAGACAGTATGACTCACTCGACCGTGAATATTCTCACCCGGCCACAGGCTGCTCTCGCCACGACCTTACGTCTGTGATGCCATTGCCCCCAAATCCGGTTTTTGACACCCCCCCCCTTCCTCCCCACGTCGTATATGACCTTTTGTGTCGGTCCAGTGCTTTGGGTCGTCCAGTCCACCCACTCGACTAGTGCCGATTCCCGGTCCACCGTTGCAATATGATGACCCCGCTGCGAGGCAGGAAACCATCGCGCCGACACAATATGTTGCACCGTGACGTACGTCCGTCTTGCCTTGGTAACACAGGATGCGACCCGCTAACGCCATAGACCTGGCAGAACAGCACCGATCATCCCCAGGTCATGAATGCTAGAACCACAACTAGCCGGCCATGGAGCTGCTTGCGAGCGTGTTTCCGGCTCTTCGCTATTGCCAAAGACAAGTTCCTACTAGATGCACTCGACGCCGACAGTCCCTTTTATCGCCGTGTCCGAGAAGGCCGACGTGCACCCTTGCGCGCACCAATCTCGATGTGCCCGTCCGCGCCGCCTGCGATTCCGTCGCATACTCCATGGGCAGGCGTGCCAATGACGCACTTTCGCCCCCGCCCCTCCCCCGCGGACATGTGTCGCGCCGCCCTCACGCATTGTCTCGCGCATACGACCCCATCCGCCGACGCCGTCTCGACTCGATGGACTCGCGCTGGAATCGAGAGTGTGACATGTACGCTCCACTCTTCCCCGCGGGGCCGAGGCCCAGCCGGTGAAATCCAGTTTTGGTCCTTCGCTCTGTAGCAGTCCGACACGGCGCCGCGAACGCAGCAGCCGCGCCCTTGCGCCCGAAATGACATGCCGCCGCGCGCCCGTCGCAAGACTCGGGACGCGGGGCCCAGCCGAGCGGATGACGGCCAGCGTGGAGAGGCGAGAGAATGCACAAGGCCCCCAAGGGGCGAGTGGGAGAGCCCTCGAAAGGGAGAGAGCCACGAACAACGCAGACTATTACGTGTAAGCCCGCCCGGATATGTCTTGGTGCGAAACTCAAACCACGCCACCGCGGAACAAAGTCAACACATGCGGCATGGCGCCCCCGCCCGACGCATCTGCCGGCGCAGATTGCGGACGCTTCAGTGCGCGCTGCGCAGGGCAGGGCCAGCGGCTGGCGACCGAGTGCACACCCAGCGGCCCTGGGCCGAGTGGTGCGCGGGGACGCCCGAAGCCAGGACGGGATCAAACTGATCGATCCGCAGAGAGGCTGGTGCGTCCTGGCCTGCCCCTCGGTGGTGAACGCCGGGCGAGTGACGACCCTAGCCTCGAGCGCTGCGCTACGCCAATTCAGCGGCGGGCGCCGGCTGGACCCGCGCCAATCTCTGCCTGCGTGTGCGGTTGAGGGTCCTCGTATTCCGTTAAGGTTCGCACACCGCCCTCCTTGAAGGCCTCCACCTCCCGTACTTCGCTGCCTCGGGCTATACATATCGTCCGCTGCACGCGACGGCGCGATGGGCTGTCGTGGAGACTGCGTTCGCGCTCCATGGCGCTGCGGCTCGCGCTGGGCGGGCGCCCACATGTGCGCGGGGCGCCGCCGGGCTAGCGCAGACCCGCGGGGGCAGAGTGGTTGTGTCGTCGTTTACATCGTCAGCGGCGCTGCGGCGATCTGGGTGGGCACTGGTTGGGCAGGGCTGCCGCCCCGGACCACCGTGACGCACGATGCAGGGCGGAGATCGCGGGACGGGAGGCTAGTCAGATTTAGGCGTAAACGGCTCTTGTCCGTTTGCTGCAGTCAGATGGCGCTCGAGCGCCGCGTCTCTGCCAGGACTGCGCACGTCTACTGGCGTAACCTTGTTCCAACATGGACCATAGTATGCGTTGTGGGTTTGTATCAGACAACATTGTGATCTCTTTCCCCCGACGGCCGACAGCGAATAAGAGATATATACACTCGACAAGATCGTGCTAGACGCGAACAGTCGGAACAGGAAATTCTATGCACATATCAAAGTCCGCGATGCCCGCTTCAAAGCCCGACCCGAGGCGCAGTGCACCCGATCCAGGTTGGAGCCGCCGCTCCGCTGCAACTCCAGTCTCCGCCCGACGATGCCATCAGCCGCGGCCAGTCGATGCGCGTAACGCCACAAGACCCCCGAACAGAACGACAGTGCGAGCGAAAGACCCCGTCCAGGCCTCTCCCCAACTCCGCGAAAATCGACAGCCAAGCCAGGCACCTCGATCCAGATCGCCTAGATTCGTTAATTAATGCTAAACTCAGTTCCCCGTGTGGCCTTGCAGAAACGGCTGCGTCAGTCCTGCGCCAGACATCCTGCATGCAGGAATAGAATGGCGCCGCAGCTGTTGCACGTCCCCGGTCGCCTGCTGCACCGACGCCTGCATCTGCAAGTTTGCAAACTGCGCGCACAACATTTCAGTCAACGCACACGCAAACGGTGCACATCGTAGACCGCTCACCTCGCGCTCTTCTTCCAACGTCTGCACATTCAGGTCCCGGATGACATCCTGCATGCGCACAAGGATCGTCTACCACAAAAATCATCATCAATGAACGGTAGACACAACACGACGCTGCCATACCCGGATAGACCGACTGTTGAGTCCACGGTACGTCGAGACGCGCTCCAAAGGGATGGGCTCATGTCCCGCGAGGCGAATCTGCTCGTGAAGCCACTGCACGTAGTGCTCCAGACATTCTAGATAGCTCCGCTTCTTGTCGTGCGACGTAATGGTGTCCCTGGACTGAATCAGACGCTAATTAACAACTCTCGCTTTCCGTGTACTTACGGGTCTGTCGGTGCGAAGCCAATGCTCTCGGCGACCGCACGAAAGTACGCCTTGCGCTGCGTCTCTGGCTGCTTCGGGAGCACGGGGGCAGCACTTTCATCATCTGCTTTGCCTGCGTTCCGCGCTGCACCGGCACCCGAGCACCCCGCGGCCGCGGCGACCTCTGAGCTTGCTGCATCGGCGCCAGTGGCTGTAGCGCCAGAGTGGCTCGAGTCGCGCGCATTGAGCTCTGCGAGGAGCTCAGAGGGCGTGGGGAACATGGTACGAGGAAGGCTACCGAAGACAACCAGCGGATTCTGGTCGGCCAGAGGCGCGGCATTCTCGGCGGCAGCCTCATGCGCCAAACCGGGGAGGATAAATTGCGGTTTGTCTGTGGAGTTGGCGGTCTCGGGCACGGATGTGTTTGCATGAGCCATGGTCACCGGTGCAAGGGAAATCTCCGACGACATGAAAGGCGAAATGCCAGAGAGGGGTACCGGAGCGTGAAGGGGAACCTCTTGTATGTACTGGTTGGATTGCTCGGGTAGAGAAAAGATATACTCGGAGGGATCATGATACGAGAGGTGGGTGTGCGCAGGGTATGCATACGCATCTGAATGCTCTGGCTGCGGGTAGGACGGGTACGCATACATGCCGTGTATATATTGAGATGGGTAGGATGAAGGGTCGGGAATGGCGGGCTGAGACTGGTAGTCATAGGCGAACGAAAATGGCGGCCCCTGGCTATATTGGGACTGGGACGCAAATTCGTCGGGCTGGAAGGGGTGTCAGCGACCATGATAGGAATAAATGTAGGGAGGGGGAGACCGACCATTGGAGATACGTGGGGGTGAGAATTGGAAAACGACTGGCGCTCGGACGAGAGGATGTAGGTGTCCATGGTGGGGAGAGAGAGAGGGAGGTGGGCGGGGGGGGAGAACTTTAAAGGAATTGGAGGGGGAGCTTGGACGAAGAGAGTCGGGCATCGCGGGGAGGCCAAGGAGGAAGATGGGTGCCGGATTGGGAAGGCGACGGGTGGCGGAGAGAGAGAAGATCGTAGGGAAGATGTGGCACAGGAGGTGGGATGACGAGATCCGGACAGCATCTGGTGCAGAATATGGCCAGAGCAGGAAGAGAGGCGACCCTGTACGGCATCGCCCTCCGCGGCGCTCGCAGGCGACCACCGGCTCAGATCAGAAACAAGCTCGCCGGTCTCTGCCAACACGGCTCCGCACCGTCCAAATCAGGCCAGCGGACGCCTGCTTTCATCGCGCGGGGCCGTCTGTCGAACCAGACTCCCTCGCAGCGTCCCCACCGGGGGCCCAATCGACTGGGGACTGCCCCATCCGGCGGGAGAACTCCAGAGCGTAGATCTTCCCAGACGCCGCCAGACGCGCCACCGTCCGTATCCCCCCCGCCGTATATAGTCTGTCGATCTTCCTCCAGCCCATCCCCAGCCCTCCTCCTCCGCCTCCTCCTCCTCTCATGTCCCCCGACGCCCACACCCAACCCCTCGCTGCCCCCCTCCTCTGCTCCCCGTCCCTCGACCTCCAGTACCCCCACAGCGA
>NW_012133652.1:0-18601 GCF_000313525.1 Fibroporia radiculosa | reverse complement strand
TAATTAGTATATGGCACCACTTTAGATTTATTATCTAATTGTTTGTATATATAGTGTTCTCCCTGTGTATATAAACCCCTAGGTAGAATGCTCAATGACAGTGCTTTTCTCTCTCTCTCATCCTCATCTTAGAGTCTTTACAGACTTGTAAGGCAACTCTTTAGCCTTCTTACTTGCCTTGTGTCTAGCCAACACAGGTAAGGTTTATTGCCACATTTATATTTCAACATAAATCAGTAAGTTTGACCCTGTGAGATAATGATGATAAGAAGCTTTGGTCCTCATGCATGCCCCTGGCAGCATCATATTTCTTATGATACTTGATTTGAATATTATGATTATTTTATTCATTTATATGTGACAATGCAAGGCAACAGTAGAAATATATAGTCCTATGTAATACAATGTGGAATTCAATTTGTTCCTATCAGTGTGCTACTGTGTGCTATGGAGTTTTGGCTGGAGGCTATGTGAGCTATATAAGGAGGGGGATGCAATGATGCAATGGGTACCATGTAACCTACACAGGTCCATGTGGTATTCTTTTTCCCTGATGTTGTATCAGCATTTGGGTGGGCACTGAGACCTTGATCATATCATAATGATCTTGAGTTGAGCCATTCTAGGTGCTGATGAACATGGAACTGCTGACATTATGTAGAACCTATAACATACAGAGTACCCTAAATCACCAGACTACATGTTTCTCTCTTGTAATCTCAACTGTACTGTAGAGAAAATAGGGCCCACATTAGGGTCAGGCTGACATGAATTGTACACTATCCCAAGACATTGTTCAAAAATGCCCATCTTTCCACACTCAGCTAAACCTTAGAGAGTTCTATGCCAGCTGTCCTGGAGCATTCTTGTTCATCCTTTTTGGGATACATCACATGTATTAGCACTTAACACTTAGCAGAGAAAACCATAGTGAGATTGGAACAAGAATGCTCCTTAATAGATGGTTTTAGAAGCCTGGTACAAGCAGAGGAGAGAGTGGAGGTGTTGCTGTCCTCATATCAAGCAGGTGCATGTGACATTCCCATTCTAATCAATCTGTTACCTGAGACTTTCATTATTATTCTAACTCAGCTCACGTTCCCACACTACTGAAACAAGGTACGTTCGCACTGCGCATCTTATTTCGACCTTGAACATCTCTATTAGCATATTCTGAATACTGTCTGATGCAAATATATCACGTACGTGCTATTATCATGACCGAAACAAGCCGATAGCTCGACTGTCGCACGTACACGTCAGGTCGGACAGCGTACAGACAATATTCCACGTCCAGTTAAGACTACGTTCGTTGAAATCATGTACGGTATGAGCGCACATAGCGAATGTGGCTATTTTGAAATGGGCACACCAATACGCCTTCACGATGGGCCGATGTAACACCCCAGACTGTCGCTCCAGACATACTCGTGTGCAAGTATCTTACCAAGAGTCCTATATGCTTCCATGTTGGCAAAGGGCACGCCGGTTCGTGGATCCATATATTGAGCAGCTCGGCCAGTGATAGGACATGTTTGTACAGGTCGTGCTGCACAGAGAACGTCAGGGAGTCTATAACAAATGCCATAAAGTCAATAGTACGTACTCAATGGCCGCCCCTTGGTAATATAGACCCTGAGATCCTCCCACTTGACATGATCACCAAACATGGCCTTCATCGTACTCGGCCAGGACGGCCTAGTGGCTGCCTCAGATTGGCCCAGCTCGTGAATAACGTAGTTCTTGTTGACTATTTCTTTGTATACCAAAGGCTTCGGATGCAATGGATGTGTGATCTCAGACGAAGAAGGATAGACATGTGTAGTAGCCGACGATTGTGACGTGTATGATTTATTTGGGGGTTGATAATAATATGGAGGGTAGACAGGCTGAGCTGGTGTTATCAAAGAAGTGGCGGGGTATGCGAGATTGTTGACGGGCTGCGAGAAAGGAGGCGGGCCACCGTGTGATAAAGCCGTGGGATGAGATTCTAAAGTTATTGTCACTTCTTCCGCTTTGCTGATCCATCGGACAAGAGGTCCCTGAATACTTGTGCGTACCAGGCGAGCACGCTTACGCTTTTCCTCTTCCAAAGTGAGATAGTTACGATGTTCTTTGATATTTCCCTCTTCCATATCCAACGCACGGGTAATTAATTCATCCTGGGTTGGAGCCCGTATCGTCGTCTTCACTTTCTTTGGCAAGGTAGACTGCGAGGTGTGAGGATCGTTGACGATAAACATTCAGATCGACACAGAGCACACCTTTTTCTCTTCGGCATCTTTCATTCTGTTGACAGTGGCAGATGTATTCAACATGGTATGCATCCTGCGACTCTGTCTTTTGGCCTGTTCTATGACTTCTCCTGTTTCGGCGTCGACGACAAGCCCCAGTGACACACGACGTTTCAGTTTCGCTGAACCTGACTGAGTGGAAGTGTATTCTTGTGGATGGAATGTTGCCTTATGACGAGCGTGGGCTAGGGCAGTCACTCTGTCTAGTTTCGAACGCGCAGCCTATACAAATGAGTCGATGCGAGTTCATTCAGGCTTCGCATACCTTTCGCCCAGTCCTCTCTTCTACTCGAACGAGGTTCTCTGCAGCGGCATCAATGTCTTCCTGAGCAACCTCTTCATCAGTACTCTCAAAGTCAGATTCGAACGCATCCTCTTCGTCTGCCCTTGCGCATCATGATGATCAGAGGACTTGTACGAAGCGGACAAAATATTACCCTTCTCGATCACGAAGTCAATGTCCTCTATATCAACACCAACATCCTCAGCACGGAATTCCGCCAATGCCGCTTCCATCCTACAATACAAGTCAGTAAACCAAATGTCTTCGGCCGCAGCAGCCCTACCTATTGCCAGCAGTACTCCGTTTGGATCTACGCATCACTAAGGACTCTCCTTCTTGCGCCATTGCAGTGCGGGATTGTCTCAGTCACCTAATGATCAATCGTTACAGAAAACAGGCTTGGTGCAATAGGGCCGGTAGGATGTTGCAGGCAAAAGTGGATCAATGTGAATTGGACTCCTTATGAGCGCCTGGATCAACAGAGATAAATATGCGATCGGGACTGTGCCACCTTGTGTCACTAGTAGCTATTGTGTCTTCGACACGTCTGGGTACGAGACCAGATCTTGTCACCGTAAACTTGCGCTGTCGTCAGGGACTATGCCTCGAAAACTAAAGACGATTCCTGGTCCTTCGAGGTTGTCGAAAATTATCGAGAATCTTACAAGAGCCCCACGGCCCCAGCTCAACAGCGTCAAGAGCTTGAAAGTCACATTAGCCTCGCGGAATGATCATTTTGGAGCAAGGTGAGCAGATTTTACTACTGCATAATGCACCGCGTCATAATTATTTTACGCTAGACATTTCGTGAAGGAGGACCTTCCGCGCATACGTTACGTGAACCCCGCTCTTGATATTCAGGTGAACAAATTGCCCAAATCACTCCAAGATTCGTGGCAGCCTGAGATGATCGTTGAGTTCCGTGAGTCTCACTAGTGATATTTCCTTGCAATGCCCCACTCACTGCCAGAGTTGGCTTTCCTTTGCTCTGTGTGCCTCGCTTGATCCGCCAGGCGATGGGTCAACGCAAACTTTGAACATGAATCAAAAATGGTCGTCTGCTATATTTCAGGAACTCATGGACCTCGGAGGCGGAGCACCATGGCAACGCTGGAAAAAGGAGAGGATTGCTGCTGGGTTGCCCATTGTAGATCCACCTACTGTGAACGTCAAACCATCACAAAGCATGTCTACGGAAGAAATCATTTTCGGTGTAGGGCGGCCAAGGACTGGAGCTGCCGCAGTCTTACCTTAATCCATGTGTTACATACTTTTCGCGTAATCAATCTAACCCAACGATTATTATACCCTCGTGATGTGACCCTACTCATCATGAATTCGCAAAGTACAGTACATCAATCCGCGAACCAGCTGGCAACCCATATGAGTAGCCCCACGCTAACTAGGAGACCTGATATATCATCTAGGAAGACACCTCCGATCTGCAGATACGCGTAACCATTGGTGATGAGGGAAGGAACAGGTGGCGGCAGGTGAGGCAGAGCTAGTGTCAATAAAGTAGGCAGCTGTGGGGTATCCTAGAATTATGGTAAGTATAAGGTGGGTCGGGAGCGCGGGTACCTCGACCACTCACTAGTTTAGAGAACATACGCCATGAATGTAGGACTATCGCGAGTGTGGTGAACGCCCAAAAAAAAGGCTGGTCACAAGTTAATGGTCTTCGTCATAGCCAAACGATGTACGACCAAAATTGCTTACCACAGGCTGCACTCCCCAAGTGTCCCCCGCATCCTTCCAGCCCAGTTCTGCCCAGCGCCGCCATGCGTTCTCTGGCTGAGATCCGTGTGTTCGGCGATTATAATCATCTGGCTCTTTCCATATGACAAAATACGCGAGCAGAATCCAGGAGGCAAGAAGATGGATGAAAGGCATTAGCCGTTGTAGCCTCGTCTTGGGTTTGATCACCGCCGCCTTCTGCGACGGCATTCCCGACATACCTCCTGGCTGTGACATGGTTGACATGAGTGCTGCCAGGGGGTCATTCTCAGATGGTGACATAGAAGGGAAGGGACCGCCGGAAGCTAGAGCTTCCTGCAATTGCCTGAACTGTTCTTGAGGAGGGAGAGGTTGCTGCATGCCATTACCGGTATTCGCTGGCTGTGATCTTGGCGGTCGAGGTGAGGTCCTGCTGAAAGGCGGAGGCGTCGGAAATATGGTCTGTTCACCGACAAAAGTTTCTAACGTTGGCCGGTCTGGGAGTGGTGCCAGTGGTGGGTCTAGGAGTGACTGGTCAACGTCTGGACCCGCATGTAAGTTGCAAGCCACGTACCATCGTGCATATAAGCCGGAGCATCTTCGCCTCTGGCTGAGGACGTCAGTTTTGCGAGACGGTCTCCCCCACGACTGAGTATTGCTTTTCTGCGGGCTTCAGCTCTGGCTGCGGCAGACATGATAGTTTCGTGTTCGTCAGGGTGCGGTCACTCGGTCCTCGGGGAGCGGTCAATGGCCAGGTCAATAGCCACAAACACAAGCGCGCTGTATAGTCGCGCGCTCGGTGCTTGCTCGGTGCGTTTAATCCAGTCTCCGGCGTTACACAAGCGTCGCTTCAACGTGTTTCTTCATCTCTCATCAGCATGTCAACGCGCCAGGACAAAGCAACAACAGAGCGGCATGCAAAGACTCTAAGGGAGCTGCTCAAAAGGCCTGAGAACAAAGTATGTGCTGATTGTAAACGGAATGGTCAGTGTCGTTGGTTATCTGCGAGTATTCCCTAATTGACAGTTGGTTCTGTAGACCCACGATGGGCTTCGTGGAATATGTGCGCAACTGCCCACGACATGCCGCATGGTCTAGCTAACGACGTGTTGTAGTGGCGTCTTTCTATGCATTCGTTGCTCCGGCATCCATCGATCCATGGGCACGCATATCAGCAAAGTCAAGTCAGTAGATCTTGACGTTTGGACGCCTGAGCAAATGGCCGTAAGTGTTAATTTCTAAATCTACTGGCAGATTCTCATGTATGGCACTTTCAGTCCATCCAGAAATGGGGCAACCGCCTAGCTAACTTGTACTGGGAGGCACATTTAAAGCCAGGGCATCTCCCGGCGGACCAGTATGTATTTTATGTGTATCTTCACGAAAATGATGCAAACTCATATCTAGCAAAATGGAGTCCTTTATCCGTTCAAAGTACGAATCTCGTCGGTGGGCTCGCGAGGGGCCACCGCCGTCCAACCCGTCGACCCTTGATAGTCAGTCTGCGTCCCAGTCAGCTCCTCCGGTGCAGACGACAAAACGATCGCAGACGCCCGTCGAGTCTCCTATAACAGCGACCGCCCCTCGCCTATCGGTCACTTCGCGTCAACCACAGCCACACCAACTGCTCTCGTCCAGCGTTGCAAACCGTGCACAACAGGCCGCATCACAATCGGCCGTCCCCGCTCCTCAAGCGCAGGTACCCCAAGCCCCCGCCGCTCCCGCACCTTCCGATGATCTCTTCTCGCTCGATTTCCACGCTCCCACAAGCACTCCATCCAATGCTGTCCCTTCCGCGCCGAAGAAGGATGTTAAACAAGATATATTATCCCTTTTCTCGACTTCGGCTGCGCCCGCCCAAGCATCGTCGGCTTTTGGGCAGTTTGCCCAGCCCCAGAACGCGTGGAGCGCTTTTAATACCCAACCCGCGCAGCAACAACATCCCACACCGGCGACCAGCATGATGGGAGCAGCAGGCGTTGGCATGTGGGGCACCAGCTCAGGATGGAATACAACCCCCGCAGCGCCAGCACAACCTAATTTATGGACCACTCCAGCCACGCAGCCAGCCGTTCAGCAGCAAAGCTTGTTCTCGACCAGCGATGTGTGGGGATCGTCTGGTGGTGCCAATGCAGGTAATGGTGATTTATTTGGATCGAATTTGCCCGGTATGCAAAAGAAGGACGATGCTTTTGGAGACATTTGGGGTGGCTTTAAGTAGAGGCACCCGGCACAGTAGGTGTACGTTAAGGGTAGGTTTACTCTGACGGATACAAGACTAGATCATGTTACATTTGTGTCGGTGCTGTATACAGCGTCAAACGGTTGTACAGATCATTCTATTCTGTTCATTGCTTCTTGGTGCTATGCAAGCCCCATGTCCTACAAGATGAATGCTGAGAAACATGATGAACAAAAGGTTGCAACTAGTGACATACCCTCTCGAGCATCCTGCGTGCGATTGGGTGGAAGTTGATCGCTGATTCTTTGAACGCTTTCACCGCCAAATCATGATCGACTTCGTTTATACCTCTGAATACCGGCCGGCAAAGTTTCATGCGGCCCTTTATAATGCCGGTGCCATCGTTTCCAGTTACCCAGGCTGCCGCAGCGGGTGCGAACGCTTTCGCAGCGGAGGACTTGGGGTCAAGGAACGCGAATTCGTAGAAACGGAAACGGAGCTCGGCATTGGGAGTGTCAGCAAAGTGATAGAGGGTGCCCATCAGTGTGACATGGGACGAAGGTAGGGCAGCGTAGGACTGAATTCTTTCGAGGAAGAGAACTAAGCAGATTTATTAGGAGGGATTGGCTCATTCCGGCGGGGAACATACTCTTCTGATTTGTGTCCAGAATGTCGACATCCTCCTCCTTGAAAGGGAGCTGTGCCACGTCTGAGATTGTTCTTGATGCGTCCCACTTGGCAGCCAATGCGTATGCCTGTTCTGCGAGAGTATGATCGTAGTCCATCTCGACGGGCAGCTCGATGCCTTCGCCATAGAACCACGCCTATGGCACGACGCTATGAGCCATGCACGATCGCCTGGAATAACAACTTACATTCCAGTCAATGCTGTCTAGTAGCCTGGTTTTCTCCTCGCCTCCATGCTGCTTGAAGTACGAGTACAGATGTGATTTCCACTGCTCTGTAGTAATACTTCGGCCCAAGAAGGTCGAGACGTAGTCATGAACGTAAGGGAGGAAAACGTCTAGACCACCTATGGTTCGTTCTACCCGACATAATATTACTATTAGTATTTTTGCATCAGACGAGGCTAGCGTCTCGCTCACCGAGATGGAGCAGAAGGTTCGCGCCCTTGTCGTATGGAATCCTGCTGTACGCATCGTCGGGATCCTCTCCCTTCTCAAACTCGATTACGAGACGCTGGTACTTCGGGTGGTCCTTGTACCGTTTCAGATCATCATACATTGATCTGGACTCAACCAGGTAGCTGAAGTCACGATGCTGAGGAGTATGAAGATATTGCATGAGGAGTCGTTCCGTGTACGTCGTCCACCCTTCGTTAAGCCAGAAGTGTGTCGCCGATGTTGGGCTAGTTTGACAAAGATTATTATCAACGAACCTATGACTTTGGAGATGAGACATATACCTGACACCATTGCCAAACCATGAATGAGACAGCTCATGTACCACTACGTCGACCTTTTTGGGTTTTAGGTCAGACAAATTTATAACTGCAATGGGTCCGAGAAAACTCACCAACGAGCGGTCGCCGACGAGGAGAGCTGCGGCGCAACTGTTAGGTATGACCGATCAGGTACGAAGGCAAACGTACTCGGTGTGATGAATGAAAGGCAAGTGTTTTCCATGCCACCGTAAGGGAAGGATGGCGGCAAAACTAGCACGTCGTATACACCAAATTTGTACGGCGGCAATATGGTTTCGGCTATGATCAAGGTCCTAAATTTCGAGAAAACAGCCTACGTCAGATGGTTCACCTGTCCCAAGCCAGATGGGTGTACCTATTGATGGCTTCCTCAAACTCCCAGTATGCGGCCTCTATGGTCTCCGGTTCTGCCCAAACCCCAGTCTGCCACTCTTTCCCTTCTACTCTGGGACAGGCACGGTAGCGGAGATTGCCCACGGCGATGGCAATAAGATACGTAGGGATTGGAATCGGCTAGAATTCGATCAGCCATTACAGGGCCTGTCGGCTATGCAGCGAGGGCAGGAATAAGATGGCAGACCTGGTTGTAAACGTAAGTCACAGCATCTTTGCCAATCACTTTCCCGTCGTGGGTTGGTCCATCAGAGGGAGGGGACACACGGATAGCAGACAGCAAAGCGGGAAGAACAGACGTCACTTTGGCGGAGTAGGTCTAAATACGCGGCATGTTACATTTGATAGAAATCTTGGAAAGTACGAGAAGACGTACGACTTTGACGGAGGAAGTGTCCTGCAGTGGTGCCATCGTGCGCGCGTAGATAGGTTGGCATTGGCTGAACAAGAAAGGGAAAGATTTCCCTTGTGTCTGCCTAACGCAGGATAAGCACAAGTACGTTACCAATAGACAACGCAATGTCGCACTCTTTTGCCAGCCACTGGAGGGCCATGGAGTCCTTGCTAGTCTTGTAGAAGATGGTGACTTTGACTTTAGAGTCTGTCTTGAGCCCAGCAGGAAGTGAAACGCGAAGAGCGGACCCCACGACAGGCTGAGGAGCACCCAGGTCAAACTGTAAAATTACAGTTAGCTTAATTACCGCGTATTCAAAATGCATCGATGCACACGCACCTGTGCAATCTTTCCCTCCACTACTGCGCTCTCAATCGCGAGTGCAGACGAGTCGAAGCTAGAGAAACATACAATCAGACAAACACAAGTCTACGAGACAAACAAATGCTCACACGACGTGTTGTACGTTCTCCTTCCTCACCGTTAGGGTATGAGTAACAGAGCCAGAGATGGTGCTCTGCGCAAAATCGACCGTCCAATCGAAATCCACATGCTCGGATGCGATCTCGGTGTAGTTTGACTGCGTGGTGATATCTGAATCGACAGACATTTTATATATGCAGGTTCCTGGAGTAATAGCGATGAGTACTGTCAAAACGGGTGTAGAAGACAGCTAAAGACGTTCACACCGGCGCGATCTAATGCGACCCAGTGAGCAACTCAGTGTACGAGACAGAATAAGTTCTCGGACGCGCCGGAACCTGAAGACAATCAAAAATTCATACCTACCTGCCGTCACTCGAGGCAGATCGATGAAGTCAAGCAGGAAGACTCAGCCACGGGAGTCGGAGGACTCGGACGCGCTTGAGTAGATTTAGCGACACGGATCTACGATCACATGTGCACGTCCAGGTCGATCTCGTGAAAACAGCCGACGCTCATCGAGCATTCACGCCATGCCCAAACGCGCAGATAAAATAGGTGGCCACACATTACATTTCCGAGAAGTGATGTAACACTGACGACGGAGCGCTGCCAGGTTCACTCTTATTCTGCCCAGACTGCGGCACGCTGCTCAATTTGCCCCAGGATGGTGACCTCGAGGTCCCTTGCGAACAATGCGGATACAAGGAGCCTGCTAGCTGTGAGTCTCGGCTAATCCTCCTACGTTGGCCAGGCTTCACACGGCGTGCAGCGTATGAAAACATTGAAATTGTCACTCGGTCGCACCCGGACGCCTTCCCTTCGCCGCTGCTCCAGAAGCGCAAGACGCAGACGAGGGTACACGATGCTAACGAAGCCCTGCTTAAGGTAAATTGAACAGTGGTACAAGTCTATTTGTGCATTCTGAGAGATCTCTTCTTGTGCTCAAGGTGACCGAGAAATGTCCGGAGTGTGGACACATGGAAGCGTACTCGCAAGAAGCTCAGGTATGAGGCGCCGTCACTCGACGTGTGGATTACAGCGCTGACGAGATTCTACAGTTGAGAAGCGCAGACGAGGGTTCTACCATATTCTACACAGTGCGTATTCCCATCCGCATGACAGCCCGTGCTGATTGGCTTGCTCTCCCGCGCAGTGCGTCAAATGTAAATTTGGGTGGCGGGTCAACAACTGAGTTACACTCGGAAGCTAGTGGCTGCGTGCACAGTGCGATAGTTGTGTGGTAGGGAGACCATTTACCTCGGCTGGGCGGGATAGAGATTATAGATATACCCCGGCGGTGCAAAAGAGAGCTACGACTCCGAATCCTCCAAGAAGGCTTGCGAGAGAAGCTACGGCGGCTTCGCGGACGGGGAGTTTGTCATTTGGTAGTCTGTTTTAATTAGAAAAACATGAGGGGCATCACATTGCATGAGGGGCGAGATACACACGTGGAGAAGTAAAAGGCAAGCACGAAGGTCACACCGAGCAAAACGAAGGCGAGGTACGGAAGGAGGCTGACCGGAACGATGGGGGCGAAAGCTGGAAGAGAGCGGTGGAGAGCCTGGAAAGGGAGCGAGTTGAATGACGAGGGCCGAGAGGAGAGAGCGAAACGTACCTGGATGGCTTGGTAGTCGGCCATGGCTGGGGCGGAGACTGGAGCTGGTGGCTGCGGTGAGGGCGTTGTCACTGACGTACGTGGCAGGCAAACACGCGTCATCAAAGCCCATATCAACCCTCCTCAGCCCGCCTCTCTCTCTTCAGCCTGCACCACCACCACTACCACCACCGCCCCTCGTACCCTCTGTTGCACGTCTCATCAGGAATCCGAAAGGTATTATTTTGCGCGTGCGCTACTCTGTGTTCTGCGCTCATTTGTGTCCATTCGGCCCCCGTTGCGCCGCTACGTCACCAGATGTCTGCCTCGCAAAAGCTGCAACAACACCCTGCTTTCACGCAGGCTCAAGACAAGGCCAGCTACTATATCTCCCAGCTTGACAAGGAGGTACATAAAGCCCATTCTACTCACGCGACGCCTCGTTTCTGACACCGCACCGGTTTTTGTCACGCGACCCCTAGCTGTCAAAACACTCGATTTTCAATACATTTGAGCAGCGTACACAGGTGCCCAAGAGCTATGCCTTCATTGGTGCGGTTCTGGTGCTCTCTGTCTTCCACTCCATCAACGCCTCTGCCGCCCCGGTCTCTAACCTCATCGGATGGGCGCTGCCCGCTTTCCTCTCTGTGCGAGCGCTCGAGTCGCCGGGTCACCAGGATGACATTCAGTGGTTGACGTATTGGGTCGTGTTCGGGTTCTTCAACTTTATGGAGAGCTTTGCGCTGCGGGTTGTGCTCTACTACTTCCCGTGGTACTTTGCGTTCAAGAGCGTGTTCATTCTCTGGCTGCAGCTGCCTGCGTTCCGTGTACGTGCCTCGCGACGGCTGCATGCTACTGTCTTCTAACTGAGCGTACGTAGGGCGCGCAAAAGTTGTATGGAACGGTGGTGAAGCCGGTGTTCGTGAATGTGCACCACAAGACAAGCGGGTTGTCGGATGCGACGGTGACGGCAGATGGGTTGCGTGATCGTGTTGCGGTCGCGACGGAGTGATGTGGGTTTGCGGTCGATGCTTGAATATGCTTCTTCATCTTCGAAATTCGTCTAGAACGTTGTCTCCATATCTTCCTCATTTCCTTGTCTGCCGATGGTCAGCTGTTAGTAGCTGGACGGAACAGTATCTTAACGTTATGTGGCGCGTGTGATAACCAATGTGTGCGAGTATGATCCTGCGTGGTCGTGCGACTGGTGAGTGATTTATAGCCAGGTGTTGTCGATATTCTGGTGCATGTGCCTGGGGCGGGTTGTCGATCGATCGTGTGAGGGGACGGAGGCCGGCTTGTTGATAGAGATTCTTGCTGAGAGACCTCGTTTGTCTGCGCTGGCCTGGTTGCCCGCGCTGGCACGCACCTCTCCTCTGCCGTCTTCGGGCCTGGCTATCTTTGCCGTTCATTTCGTTATCTCAAACTGTACCTGGGTGGTGATATTTCTGCCGCACGCAAAACGGCGATCCTGAATCCATATTCTTGGTGCGGACGCACATGATAGTTTTCGCCCAGGTCCGGTATGAGATGCACATGTCGACGGAGGCTTTACACTGGTGATTGACCATCACCAACTGTCAAGGGCCACATAACCTGAGCCGAAGTAGCTGTGGCTTCGAGCGGCCATCGCCATTCCCTGCCCGGACGCTCGGATAGGCATCCGTGTTCTTCCTCCCTGCGGCAAAACAGAACGGGTCTCTATTAATACATTGAAACCTGCCTTCCCAGAGTAACTCGACGGCCAATTTGTACTTGCCACAGCAGACCACCCAGCTAATCCCAGGTGATCCTGCGTGGGATGCTCATCTGCTGGCGTCGAGCATCGCAGGCGAGCCTCGCGCACGAGACATGCAACGTCGCGTAGGCGAGGTGCTAGACGACGTCGTGGTTCAAATCGCGGTCTGGCCGTCGCCGGAGAGGCCGACCAGGTGGAACAAAGAAATGCTTGGCATAAGGTTGGCTCGTCCAGGAGGATTGATGGCCATATGGGAGGCGTGCTTCAGGATCAGGTCACGCCGATAGCAGATGCGTTCCCGTATGTATATCTCCTCTCGTTCATGCTTCCTTTCCCCCGCCCCCCTTCCTCCCCCCGTCGCCTCCCTCTCAGTCAGACATGTCTCTGTCCGACTATTCCATCGAGAAGGACAATGCGAGTGGCAGCATCGAGCTCGCTGCCCCGCCAGAGGTCTACGAGCGCCGTACCGGGCTCAAGGGTCTCTACTACAACCCTTGGGTTCAGGTCATCATGCTCGGCTTTGTCTGTTTCATGGGCCCTGGATTATTCAACGCCCTCAACGGACTTGGTGGAGGAGGTCAAGTGAGCACCACCACCAGCGCCAACGCTAACGTTGCCCTGTATTCTACCTTCGCGTTCACTGCGTTTTTCGCTGGGTACGCTTCCTACTCCTCTGCTGCCGCCTTATGTTCACCGTCTTCCTTCACGCAGTTCCATCAACAACGTATTAGGTCCCCGCCTCACGCTTCTCCTCGGAAGTTCTGGCTACGCACTCTACATCGGTTCTTACCTGTAAGCGCTCCCCTCCCGCATGGTCCGTTCGGTGCTAGACCCCCTCGTCCTTCAGCGCTGTCAACATTCACCCCAATGCCGGAGGGTTTGTCATCGCAGCTGGTGCCATCCTTGGTGTTTGTGCTGGTATGCTCTGGACCGCCCAAGGCTCTCTCATGTTGGCATACCCAACTGAGGGCCAGAAGGGTATCTTCATCGGTATCTTCTGGACCATCTTCAATCTGGGTGGTGTCGTTGGTGCCTCTGTCTCCCTTGGCCAGAACTTCCACTCAGAGGTCAGTACATAGCGTATACTGTGATGTGTTTCCTACTCACTGGGGTTTTATTGTTAGGCCAATGCTGGTGAGCTTGATTTGTACTTACAGCGCCCAGAGTTCCAATGCTAACGCCATTCATACATCCACTAGTTGGCAATGGCACATACGTATGTCGCTCCCCCATGGTAGAGGATTTCTGTTTAACGTTCCTCTAGATCGGATTCCTTGTTCTCACTCTCCTCGGTGTCACCATCCCGATGCTTATGGCGAACCCTAAGAATATGCTCCGTTCCGACGGCACGAAGGTCATGACCGTACGCCATCCGTCTTGGAAGACAGAATTATACGGTCTGTGGGTCACCCTGCGCACCGATACGACTGTCATCCTCCTCTTCCCCATGTTCTTCGCCAGTAACTGGTTTTACACCTGGCGTAAGTTTCGCTTACTCTTCCCCCGTACGAACCTGAACATCTCTGCCGCAGAATTCAACGACTACAATGCCGCCCTTTTCACCATCCGTGGCCGCGCATTGAACAACCTTGTCTACTGGCTCTCCCAGATTGTCGGATCCGTCGGCATCGGGTTCCTCCTTGACCAGAAGGGTCTCACCCGTCGCTTCCGTGCCTTTGCTGGATGGGGTTCGCTCTTCATCATGGTTTTCATCGTCCACATCTGGGCGTACTTCTACCAGAGGTGATTTCAGCCGTGGTCGTTTGAGTGGGCCAAATTAATGTGTTTACGCCGCAGGGACTATACTCGTGCCACGATAGCAGTTGAAACGACTGACAATGACAAGATGGACATCTACGACAAGGCCTACGTTGGCAGGATCTGGCTCTACATCTTCTGCGGTATGCTCGATGCGATGTGGCAGACCACCGCCTACTGGCTTATGGGTGCCATGTCCAACGATCCCTCCAAGCTCGCGAACTTGACTGGTTTCTGTATGTTCTCGTCATGTACACGTGGACTACACAATACTCACGTCCAACGTAGACAAGTCTCTCCAGTCTGCGGGCGCCGCCGGTGTCTGGCGTGCTGATGCTGTTAGCCTCCCGTGCGTTATTTAAGCAATCTGCACTGCAGCGGCTTCTGACACAGCACGTTCCATAAATTAGGTATTTGAACATTTTCATCTCGACTTGGGTTCTCCTTGTCGCAGGCCTGCTCTCGGCCTTGCCGATGATCTACACTCGTGTCAAGGAGCACACAGATGCTTCTGACGAGATTGTCGACATTCTGTGAGTTTGATTTATCGATAGTCGCGATTCGCGCGTCCTGACTAGAGAATGCGCAGCACCGAATTGGAAGCTCCTGTAAGGCCTGAGCCACAGATTGCTGAGAAAGCTGATGCTTAATGGACACAAATTTCACTTATGACTTAATCGTTCTATCACGTTTGCGTTGCTGTATCACTGGTAATGCCATCTTGTCTTCACTACTGTGGTATGAAACTGTACTGCGTAGAGATTGTGACCGTGAATGTCTCATTTCTTGGGTTTGTGGTAGTGTACATCAAATAAAGACATGATTCCTCTGATTGCTTGTACAAGTGCGGATATAACGGCGCCGGGGTATGTTGCGAGACTCTACGAAAGCGATAAAAGCGTACACTCAGAAGATCGTCGCGAGAGCATCGCGATCATCTACTTCGCCCATGGCGTTGAATGCCTTCACGTTGGGGCCATTCTTGCCGAATGTGAACCCAACCCATACTCCCCGCGAGAAGGGCTCCTCTTTCTCCCTGACCCGCTCTACGTTCTTTTGCTTCTCTCTCACCTCGGCGTACTTGGCCATATCATCGGGGGAGGTGAAGTCGTCATAATATCCGGTATCGAGCTCGGAATCCAGAGCTGGGACAAAGGGGGCTTTGACCCCGCGGAGATTATCCCACTTGACGCCGTGGAAGAAGGGGTGGTCCGATACTTGGGAGAGCGTAGCGTATCGGACGCTCGCATGTGCTATGAGTCTGTCGACTGCATTGTTAGTCAAGTTGCTTATCGCAGATCATGGATACACTGACCTCGTCACAGCATCCCATGCAGTATCAGTGAGGTTGAAAATGAGATCCTCGGGTTTGTCGTATTCAGGCCTTCGGAGAACTTTGGTCCAGTTCTTCAGGTTTGTCCATGTTTCCTCGGGAGTGCTGCCGCTGAATGGCGGGAACCCTGCCAAGAACTCGAACAGTATACAACCCAGGGACCAGTAATCGACGGAGAATGTGTATGGCTTTCCGCGTAAGACCTCTGGAGCCATGTAGTCTGGCGAGCCGACGATAGAGTCTGCGTAACGAGGGTCTTGATTGCGGATGGAACGATAGATGGACCGTCTCTCAAGCGTCGACCGATGGATGATTTGAATATCTTTCACTTTGTCTAACTAGAGTACGGTTCTGCGGGTTTAGGATGTAAGAAATCGGTGGTAGGTGTAAGAGCTTACCTTGACCTTTAGTGACTCAATTCGCTGAGGATTCAGTGCTCCCGTTGCAAGGCCAAAGTCAGTCAACTTTACGTGACCAGTACCATCCACCAAAAAGTTCTGCAATGGGTCAGTCGAGCACAGGCATTCGAGAGTCTGTGATTTACCTCCGGTTTCAGATCACGGTGAATGTACCCTAGCTTGTGCAGTTCATTCACCGCGGCAAACATTTCGCTGATGTAGAACTTTGCATGTTCCTCTTTTAATACTCCCGAGTTGTTGAGTAGAGTACGGAAGTCCCCACCGGGGACGTACTCCATTGCAAGATAGACATGAGAAGGATCTTGAAACGCGTATAGTAAGCGAACCAGCCAGGGCGTCTTAGTAGCGGTCAATATGTCGCGCTCCACAAGAACATGTCGAATCTAGAGGACAATTTAGCGACTATTGACTTCATGCCGGCTAGACTAGTCACCTCATCCATCTTGAAGAGAGTCCGCTTGCGCATTTTCTTCAAAGCGCATACCTCGCCAGTCTCTTGTTTTCGTGCGAGATAGACTTCGCCATAGCCTCCCTGCCCAACCTGCGCGATTATATGAAACTGGTCTACCTTGAGTTTCGTCCGACGCTTTCTGAGGACTACACGTTCTCGGCCGCAATATGACTTGTATTCTTTCGCGTACTCGGCCGACGTCAGATTCCGCGCGGCGGTATCAGAGTCGAACTTGGCTCGCCGCTCTTTGCGAGCAGCTAGATATCCAAGCATTTGAAAGTAGTAATCCAGAAAGTCTACGAGAATTCCAACGAATTATTGGCAAGAGGGAATGTGGCGAATAGTGTTCGGAATAACGTGAAGTCCCATCCCGCAAGAACATCGTATGAATGAACAATGCAACTTAGCACTTGGAGCCAGACGGGTCATGGTCAGCACTTACATAGCTGAGCGACAGTGGCCTTTCGCTTCACTTCTGAGCTCTCTAACAGCTCTCTCTCCCACATCTGAAGGCCGTTCTGTTTAATAGTTGTACCAGGTTTTGCAGTTTCCATCTTGATGTCGTTGTCCACGGAGAATCCCTTAGCGGTAGTCATGCGAATGTCAGGTACGCCAAGTGTCATTCCTTTCGCAGTGTTCATGCGTACATCGACATAGTCTGATTGCTGGTGGGTTTCTGTCTGGGAGGACATTTTCGTCATGGCTGGGATGATCGTACTGACTGAGACCCCGATAACGGCAATGGTCTATCAGAGGACCGGCCGGCCGCGCGTTGCGTAGAGTCGTGGGAAGTCGTGTTCCAAATGACCCGAAAGGGAAATTTGACCTACACTACACTAAGATGGGCCTCATTCATACTGTGGTCCATCACGTGGTCTTCTACTGTCACACTTACATCCTTTTTGGCGGACGAAAGCATTGAAATCATCATCTCCTTCTTTGTCAGAGCATATAACAAAAATCTGTCTCAAACACTTTTTTCTTTACTATTATACACACAAATTGTTTGAGCTAGATTTTTTATTTTTGAAGCCTGCAAGGAGGAGAAGAAGAAACAAAGCTGTGTGAGGTGCACTGATGTGATGACTAAGCAAGCAGCTGACACTGCATGCTGTCCTCTGTGGAGAGAAAACAATTGAAAAAATGCTCCAGAAAAGTGTAAAATACACTGATCTCTGCTAAACCTGGGCAATTTATTTTGAAAGAAGGCTCCTAAAAATGTAAGAGAGGCCTCATTCATACTGTGGTCCTTGTGACAATCTGTGACAGGCATGTGAGATAACACTGAGGGTGGTGTCTATCATTGTCATATGCTGTAAGCCTGTTACTACTGTGAGCATATAAAACATGCTGCAAAGGGTGCATATAACCTCTCTTCTGCTCCTATGTTTTGAGGAGCCTTCTTTCAAAATAAATCACTCAGGCAAGTAGAAATCAGTGTATTTTATGCTTTTCTAGAGTATTTTTGTCAATTGTTTTCTCTCTGCAGAGGATAGTGTGCAGTGTTGACTGCTCAAGTTGCTTAGTCATTACATCAGTACACTTTGTGCAACTTTGTTTCTTCTTCTCCTTGTAGACTTAAGCTCAAACAATTTGTGTATATAATAGCAAAGAAAAAAGTGTTTGAGACAGATTTTTGTTATATGCTCTGACAAAGGAGGATATGACAATTTCAATGCTTTCACCCACCAAAAAGAATGTAAGTGTGACAGTAGAAGACCACATGATAGACCACAGTATGAATGAGGCCTATCTTAGGAGCAGAAGAGAGGTTATATTTATGTACTACAGACAAAATGAAGAGGCTCGCCAGTTCTACATTCTAATTGATTGGCTTCTTGATGTACTCAAAGTACACCACTCTGTCTGGTTGGTTTTGCTCATGGTTGATGGTGAGTTGAATGAGGTGTTGGAAGGTGGTAACAAGATTGATCATCTAGAGGTGTTCCTTCTTGAGGGGCTGGATAGTTGTTTATAGAAGAAAGGGGATGGTTAAGGCCAGGGCCAGGATAGTGAGGAAGGTAAGGAGGAAGAGGCCCAGAATGGCAGTGAGGAGGAGCTGGCTGTTCTCTATAGGGCACTCCACTTGTTAAGGGGCCTAATGACTGGGGATCAGGAGTTCAATTGTTAACTGGTACTAGGACTTATACACGCTATTGTCCTACTCTGATACTAG
>NW_012133651.1:0-3090 GCF_000313525.1 Fibroporia radiculosa | reverse complement strand
CACCCGTCGCACCCCTTTCCCCTATGCCTCCCGTTAGGGGTAGGCTAGGGTGCCGTCACGGCCTCGGGATAGGCTAGGGTTTGTTTTTTAAAAGAACGCTAATAAAGAGATTTTTTAAGTTATAATGGGTACTCGTATTCGCATGCTGCGCATGCTATTATATTATAAATTAAATTAATTTCTTTGATATTTAATATCTATTCTTACTGATTAGCTTTTAATTTAATAATCATATATAAGATAAGTATCCCTTATATTAAACATTATAATCAAAAATAAAACGTATGTATATTATATATAGTGGATTATTAAATAGCTAAATAAATTTTATTTTATACATACTATAAAAATTATTTAGCTTTCGTTTCGTTTATAAATTATTATTATAATACATAAAAAATATGGGATCTAATTTAGTTAAAGGTTTACCTTTTTTTCAAGAACAAATACAAAATACGTCGCATGCTTTGCATGACGGGATGCTAAAATCAAATCAATTTAAAAATTTAAATATTAATCTAAATAAAGATAAAAAAAATTTAAATTTAAAATTAAATCAATTAACAAAATATAGTTTAAATTTAACCAGCGCAGGTTCAACAACACTAGACAAAAAAGAACTAATATTAACTACAAAAAGAAGCTTAACAGAAAAATTAGAAATTAAAAATAACAACCATTCAGAAGTTAACAAACCTTTTAAAGTAATAGATATGTTAAAAAAAGTACAAAAAACAGAAAATATAGTTAATAATACTGAAGTAAAAAATTACTTGGATAATTTTACAAGCTTTAATGTAGATCTAGCTCAGTCTCAAAATATAATTTATGCGTCGAAGACGAATAAAAAAAATAATTTAAACATGCGCAGCATGATATCTTCTATATTAGAAAATTCATTTCTTACAATGGCCAGTTTAATTAGTAAACCTATTTATAGTATTACTCATAATAAAGTAGTTATACATTTTTCTTTCTTTTTATTTAATCATGCTGCGCATGTATATAGATATTCTAAAGTTAATTCTAAATTCTTAGCTCTTAATAATAAAAATATAGAAAATTTATGTGCTAATTTAAGTAATTTATATGGAAAACCAGTAGAACTTGATTTAGTATGTTTAAAATATCCTTTCCACGATAGTCATATTTTAGCTAATTATTTAGGTAGAATTTGTGATATTAATTTTAAACCTTATATCTTTATATTGGATAAAATTTTTAATAATGCCAATATTAAAAATCCTACAACAAGAATTCCAGCGGCTACGCTGGCTGCGTATGCTTCGACGGCTACTTTCTTAACTGGTCTAAAAATAAAATTAGCTGGTCGTTTATTAAAACAAAAAATAGTACCTCGACGAACAGTAAAAACTACTCAGATTGGTAGTTTAACTAGAAGTAGTGCTGACCTTGTATCTAAATCAAGATTTACAACAAAAAACAAAAGAGGAACATTTAGTATTACTATAACAATGGGACATAGATTTTATTAAATTAAAACCCCGTACGGTATAGATGTTTATATTTTTACTCCCCCCCGGCCACCCCCCCCCGCTCCCGTACGGCTCCCTAGGGACCCTAGGGACCCTAGGGAGCCTAGGCCTCGGAGGGGCTAAGGCCCGGAGGGTATAAAAGACAGAGGCATCCTACGGCTCTTGGGTATCGTTACTAAATTTTAGTATGCGATTTTTGATAGTTATTTTGCTATTTATATATATTTATTTTAATTAAATTATAAACATGCTTCGCTCCCTTCCCCTTCCCCTCTTCCCTGCCGTACGGCGCCCCCACCCCCGTCTGCCGTGACGGCTAGGGACAACGGGACAACGGTGGCTAGGCCTCGGGTCCCTAACGGCCTAGGGAGGGAGCGAAGCTTTTTAAATATTATATTTTTACTACGTCGCTCCCTCATGCATCCCTGCCTAAAGGCTAGGGGTAGTAGGCGGCTACGCCGGCCTAACGGGATGCGCAGCATGACCTGCCTTTATAACCGTCTTCTAGCGCCCCCCCCTTCCCCTTCCCCTAACGGGTTCGGGTGCCTAACGGCCTCGGGAGGGAGCGAAGACGAATAAAGGTCACTAATTCTTGGTTAAACCTACCTGAAATTAAAATTAATTAATTTCTTGTCTTGAGCCTTTTGTCTGTTTATATATTATATTCTTAATTAACAATTTAATATTATAAGTATGTATTATACGTCGCCGGCGGACCCGCCTGAGGTTTAGGCACCCTCTTCCCCTCTTCCCCTATGCCTCCCGTTAGGGGTAGGCTAGGTGCCTAACGGCCTCGGTCTCGGGAGGGGTGCGAAGCTGGTAATATTTTAATCGAGCGTTAATTACGCAGGCTATTAATATAATTTAAATTTTATTTAAATATGAAAAATCTACTTATTGATCTTTTAGCTTTTGCTACTCTATTTTCAGGTGTTTTAGTGATTACTTCTAAAAATCCAGTTATAGCTGTAATTTTTTTAATTTCAGTTTTTGTTAATGCTGCAGGATATTTAATTTTATTAGGTATAGGTTTTATTGGTATTTCTTATATTATTGTATATGTAGGTGCTATTGCTGTTCTATTCCTTTTTGTAATTATGATGATTAATATTAAATTAACGGATATTTTAGAAACAGGATCTCAGTATACAAAAAATTTACCTTTAGCCTTAGCTATTGGTTCATTATTTATATATGAAATTTTTACTATAATTCCATTCAGTTTTAATAATGTTAAAGCAATTTCTGCTTTATTAGATTTATTAACTAATCTTAATGGATTAATATTAAATTCTGAAATTTCTACTGTAGCGGCTACGCCGGTTAATACTGCATTTAGTCCAGTTATAGCGGATACTGCTTTTACTAATTTCTTACAAATTGAAGCTATTGGTCAGTCTCTTTATACTTATGGTGCCTCATGGCTTATAATTACTAGTGTAGTATTATTACTTGCTATGGTTTCTCCTATTTTCATTTCTAGAAAAAATACAACAAAAATTTAACCCCCCCCTGCACCCCTTGCCTTTCCCGTAAGGGGTGCGAGGGACCCTAGGGTCCCTAGGGTCCCTAGGGACCCTAGGGACCCGTACGG
>NW_012133650.1:0-12705 GCF_000313525.1 Fibroporia radiculosa | reverse complement strand
CGTCCCAGCACGACCGTCGCACATTGATGCCTATCCTGCATTCAACAAATCTACACATAAGAGAGAGAGGCCACTCACCTGCTCCAACTGTAGCAACGTCCTCCAACTCGTCTCTGTCTGCCGCGGAGTGGATATCTTCTGTGCTACACACTAGAGCGACGTCCATAGGGAGAGTTGCCTTGTGCAGTGGTGGGCGGGTGGGTAGGACACAGTCTGACCCCCTCGACTTAGATTAGCTATTATAGCTGTCCCTAAATGCTGTGAGCGTCAGCTATGTGATTCAACCCCGTGCGCTCAGAAGGCCTTCCTATCTAACCTTATCGTAATGAACCTAATAGCACATGACAGAAAGTGCATCCGAGCATGCACAGCGTGCTGTGCAAGTAAGACCAGCTCGTACGCCACAGTCCCGCCGTCATTACGCATTATCTGAACCATAGAGAACTCAAGTACGAGGGGAAGAGATCTATCCAGCTCGCGGTAGACTGCGACTCACGATGGTACGTACGTAGCACATCCCTCAGCACGCATCCTGCTGTATGTATGCGTCTATCCTCATACGTATCAAACACGGCCTGGCGCCGGCTGTTCCACCTCGGGCGCGAACGTATGCATCGTCCAGCGCGAATCCTGCCAGCACTTCACTGAATCAAACTACAGCTTGAAGGGGCGATTATGGCATCTGTATGTGACGTATGGGCACAGGAGCATGGAATACATACCTCTCCGCGTAAACGCCTCGCAATCCTGCGGAGAAACATGGAAATATAACCATATCTTCTCCTACCAGAATCATGAAATTCTAGACGGATGTCTCACTTTGCACGAAAAAGCGGGACAATAACCGTCCTGTGATACTCGAGCTTTGGACACCTACACGTGCTTGCCACTTCCAAACAATGAAGCAAGTACATATCTTCTCTACGGTGAGCTGACTGCTGGGCGTTGCAAACACACGGAAGCTTGGCGTGAGGTTGTTCAGCGCTCCCGACCGCCTGGTACATCTGATCAAGTAGTCATTGAATGTGGCGAACAGCAGATCTGTTATTCTGTGAACACCGGAGAGGACTGTAAACGTATCATTCAAGGTCAATACCTTCAAGCAGGGTTCACTTCAATGCTCAGTGGGCCGCACTCTCCCACCATGTCATCTACTGTAGCATTGACTTGCGGATTGCTGCCATTACCAGACGCGCGAAACAATATCTGCACAAATGGCACTTGTCGCAGACGGGTCGACGCGGCGCAGGACTCCACCGGTTCTAACAGCACGGCCGCATGGAAATTTTCGATAGCGAGGCCATGTGCGCTGAGCCCACACCGAGGCTGCGCTTGAAATAGACACTAGCAATGGAAGCCCTGTCCATCCCCGCAACACATGCCACGACAGCGTTTTATATATCATGAGGTGACGATCAGGATGGTCTCCGGGTGGGGGATGGGGTGCTGCCGGACAGGATGTAGAGGGTGAAGCTAGCTTCAGGGCCGGGCGGCGCTGGAGGTAGAGTGAGCATGGGTGAGGAAGGAATACATCTCCTCGTCACGTCGGTATTAGTCCGCAATTGGAAAAGGGGAGCGAGGAGAGAGGTCAAGCGAGTGCCTCGAGCTCAGTGGAGAAGAGTCTCGCTCGTGGTGGCGACGTCAATTTTGATGAGCGCTAGGAGCAGCGAGACAAAGATCCGCTTCTGCAGTTGCTAAAGAATTCAAAGCAGATGTTAAGATCAGCATGACTGTCGAAGAAGTCACGCTGGATGTGGGCTGGGGCGGGTGAAGACGACATTGTTTTGTGGGGGCTCCGCAGGTGAGAGGTGCGTGTCGCGCCAGAAAAAGCAGAAGCAGCGAGGAAGAAAAGATAAGTTCATAGTATGAAGGGAGAGAGTTGATAAAAGTAGGACGGGTCCGCATGATCCCAAGCGTCAGGGAGGAAGATGAGAGGCACATCCTTCGACCGGAGACAGGCACTATAATACAAACACGTCCGCGGAAGATAAGAATTACATAGCTTGAGATGAAGAAAGTATCCAATGTCTGCACACAGCTAATAGCTTTATGTAGTTCAGCCACGATGTGTTGGCTTATGATCTGTAGATAATGGGTACGATGCCTTTGGGTAAATTTTAGAGACCAGGAATCTCGAACCGCTCCTGGGGACAAAACAGACATAGGAATGGCACCGAGAAGATCATATCGATAGAGAACGAGACAGGAGTTATGGGAAATGTGGCGGTGATGGGACGGGTGCGCGAGCATAGTTTGCAGGGCGAAGCAGTCTTCGATGTATCGGAATTGAATCGTTGAGTCCAGGTTCCTTGACATCGAGGATTACAGAATACCTAGTATCAATGTAAGCGTTAGTGCGGAGTCGAAGATTTGAAATGTAAACGTAATTGACAACGAGCATGGCAACTTACAGAAGGCGACCACTGGCATAGAGTGCTGGAAGTCTTGATGAGAGCAGTGTGCGCCATGATTCTTCGGATATAACGTCCATCGCTTCGCTGGAAAAAAAAACAGTACAACCAAGGGAAAAAATGATTTTCTGGAGAACGGGGAATTGGTTGCCGGAGAGGATGCGGACCATGTCTGCATAGGAGTCATTTTCGATGGTATTCAATCTATCCTAGATGGAGACAAGTGTTGCCCGTTTGAAGAATGAGAGATCTGGCCGCAACTCGGTGATCTCAACTAGGTTGAAAAGAGATCCGCACGACAGGGAAATGGCTGCTTTAGCGATGCTTTCGAGGTCACCGGCCAACGACAGGACACGCAAGTTGACAGCGGGTGAAAGATCGAGTGAGGCTGAGGGGACACCGTGAACAGATATGCGATGACGTCGCCTCCGCCACGCACCTTTGTAAAGCAGCTTGACATCGAGGGACAAGAGCGACTCGGCGGACACCGCGAGCAGCTCCGGATGCTTCTCCAGTTCCCGTCCATAGCAGGTGAGATGGCGAATGTGCGTGCCGATCGACACGAAAAAGTCAAATACATCATCGCTGTAACTCAGATCGGCGACGTTGACTCGGAGTGGGAGAGCTGAGCATGGCACTCGCATCGCGCCTGCAATACTTCAGTTCTTCCGGAAGTTCATACGCCAGCACTTGAGGGAGGAGAGGCGGGCCAGCGCGCGCACAAGCCGCCCAAATACAACCGCAGATGGGAAGGCCACACCGTTCAGATCGAGCTTGGTCACCAATCCAGATGTGAGGGTGACATGGAGAAAGGTGTCCGGTTGCAGTTGCTCAGTCTCCCATTTGCAAAACCAGAGTTGTAGCAGTTCGACTCGAGGCAGCTTCTGCACTATGCGCACAGCAAACGACCCAAAGTTGCCAATTGGCTGCTCTAAACCCAACAAGACTGTCCTGATGGCACGGAATCGCTCGGTGTGTTTCCCCAGCACCTTGATAAGGCGATACACCTGCTTCTTGTCCATTCGTTTCATCCCAAGGATCCCATGACTATGAAAGCAACATCTAGCATACCACCCACGACACACTTGGTCATGTTCTCGCATGTAGTAGCTGCCCTTGTCGTCATCCGCAATGAGATCGATGATGCGCCCCTATAACTCCGTTGGAAGTTGGCTCGAGACTATGGGGCAAATGTCTGATAGTTGGCTAAACGTCTGCTCGGCGATGGAAGCGTCCCAGCCCAACCTGCGCACATTCCGCTCTGTACTACATTCAACAAGCGAACATGCAGCAGAGTGGAATTACGCACTGAGTCGAACTGCAGTAACATCCCCCTCCTTTTCCCGGTCTGCCACTGAATGGGCATCGCGTAAGCTACCCGCTAAAGTGACGTCCATAGGTGAATTTGCCATGGTCTGGAGCGTAGGTGAGCAAGATGTACAACCCTACTCTCTCGACCTGGATTAGCTATGATAGGCTATGGTGCTCACAGCCCCCACAGCCATCTGGTTTGACACCGCGTTCTGGTAAGACCTGTTTGTCGAACTTTATTGTACTGAACTGAATTGCGCATGACCTTTACATGTACGCACAGGGCCAGACGCGCCGTAGGTGGGAACAAAGCTGCCGTGTCACAACCCTAGGATGAGAGACGTCCCTCGCCATGGAGCACAACGGCGGACTGCAAGCAACGACTGTACGTACGCAGCATGTATCCGGCTGCACTCGTCAGTTCCTATACGCCTCAAGGATTACCTGACCGCGGTTGGTCCTCCAGGACCACGCTGAGGGTGTCTGTGTGTGATGTGCTAGCACAGAGGCATGACACACCTCGCCGTGACAATATCTTGCGAAGCTGGAGAATAGATGGAAGTACGCGCTCATCGTCCCGCACCAGACTCATTGCTTAGGTAGACAGTATTTCCTCGCTAGGTTCTTCCCGACTCTCCCATCATGCCGATAGCGTTCAGCGAGCCACAACCACCTCACGCCGTATACAATGTGAAGACGGCATGGTGAGTCGACGTTTGAGGTAAGGAAGCAGGGTGGACACTACGTTCACCTATTGCAGACTTGCTGTGTGCTGTGCCGCTACACTAGACAGGATCTTTTGTGATGTTCATACGGTGTACATCTAAAAATGTTGGTTAGCGTCAGAAGAGACCGTCGACTGGATATTCGAGAAACGTAAAAGAAGAAAGTACGTGGTCTCTCCGTGGGGCACTGACTGCTGGGCATCTCATAAACACAGAAACCTCACTCGCTTCTTGTTCGGTGCTCCTGCACATCCGATACAAGCAAACGACCTGCGATGTGTGCACCTATCAGAGAGGATCGTAAGTATAAACAGTGTATGGTTTAGGATCAATAACATGACATTCATGAGAAGCTCGACATTAATCTTGAGCGAGACATATTCTCCTAGCATGTCCACTGCAAGATTGACCGAAAGATTGCCGCGGTAAACATAAACGAGTGCTTACCTCATTGTAGAAGAGTCTTACCATCGCCGATTGTATCTATTGCTTTTCCCCTCGAGTATTTCAAGACATGATATCGGAACGCGCAAAAGAAAACTCAGCCGTGAGGCTGGGAAAGCGCCTGTATTATAATCCCAAGTCTTAGGAGGATGATAGTCGGCTGTATCTCAACCTCGCGATAAAGACCGCGTTTGACAACTTGCGTATGTTTGCGTCGAGGATAGGGGCCTGCATGTTACTGTGACATCGCTATCCGCAAAAAAGAGAGGCTGAGCGTATAAAGGCGAAAAACCTGTGCCAACTGTGCAGCCTTGGGACCTTAAGTGCGGGATTTGCCGACAGTGGCGGTTGTTGCCCAATCGGGAATCCGATCCGCAGTCACGGGGCCAACGGCCCGAGGGCGGGAAATGACCGCGCCCGCCGGTGCGGTGCCCACCGGGCCCTTGCAAGGTGCCAGGTACGCGCTGAGGGGTGTGCAGTACGTACGTGTCACTAATGTTGACAGTCTACTGTACCGTTAGCTGCATGGCCAAGGACGTCTCCTAATCATCCTCTATTGTTGAGGCAATGCTCAGCGGCAGCTTCGGATTTGTGGCGCACGGCTCGGGTCTCATTCCTATGCACGCACGAATGCACTTTCTGTCATGTTATCAGGCACTTTTCACTGCACAAGTTTGAAGGATGTAACGCTCACAGCTTATAGGAACAACTACAAAATAGGTAATCCAGACCGAGCGGGGAGTATTTATTGTATACCTACTTTTCGCACATGGCAACTCTACCGATGGACGACACTCTAGCGTTTAGCCTACAAGATGCGCGCTTTGTGGCGGATAGGGAAGAAGAGGAGGATTTTAATACAATTCGGACTGGTGAGTAGTTGCCCTTTTCAGCTTACTGTGTGTTGGTTCGTTGAATGCAGCATAGACATGAGCGTACGACAGTCGTGCTGAGATGCTTCTGTCGCTGAGTGGACGTTTGCGCAACTATTCGGTATATGCCCCGTGGTTTCGAGCCGACTCCCGACGGAAATATGGGAGCAGATCATTGATATTATCGCAGACGAAGATAGCCACGACGACAGCTACATGCGGAAACTGGGCCAAGTGTGTCGTGGGTGGGACATCCGATGTCGTTTTCATCGCCATGAGAGAATTTATATGTGGGACATGGACAAGAAGCAGGTGTATCGCCTGATCAGCAAACTGGGCAAGCACCCTGAACAATGCCGTTCTATCAAGACAATCTCATTCAACTTCGTCGAAAAGTCGGTAGACATCCTCGGGTCATTTGCTGTGCGCATGGTGCAAAAGCTACCCCGAGTCGAGTTGCTCAAACTCAGGCGGTGCGATTGGGTGGCTGGGCAACTGCACGCGCAAGTCTTCCTCCATATCATTCTCACATTTGGGTCGGTCACTCAGCTCGATCTCGTCAATGTGATCTTCCCGTCTGCGATTGTATTTGGGCGGCTTGTGCGCGCGCTGCCCCGCCTCTCCTCCCTCACATGCAGGTTTGTGCAGTTCAAGAAGGGCTGCAATGCTTCTAGCGCTGTGCGAGCGCGGGGACCCCTCCAACTCAATGCTGCCGATCTGTATTTGAGCGATGATGTTATAGACTTTCTCATCTCAATCAGCGCGCACATTCGTCATCTCACCTGCTATGAAGAAGATCTGGAGAAGTTACTTTCTTTGGCCACCGAGTCGCTCTTGTCCCTGAAGGTGAGCGTTAGCGCTCAGTATAGCGGTGTCCTCGATGGTACGTGGTGAACATGGCTGATGCCACCGAGTGTTACGAGTGCGATATCGGTTGACAATGACTTTTCTCAGCCTCGTCGATCAATCTCAGCCCGGCTGTCAACTTGCGCATCCTATCGCTCCATGGTAGACTTGACTCCGTAGCAAGGGCAGCAAGTTTTCTGTCTCGCGCGTCTTTATCGAAGCTAGTCGAGATCACCGTTCTTCTAGCGTTTCATCTTAATGAGCCGACAATTGCCAGCATCCAGACTGAATTTGGTGCAGTCAATAGTGACTACTTGCACAGACAGACCGCAGCCTCTCCGGCAAGCAGTTTCCCGCCCTCCGGAAGGTCACATTCCACCTTCGTTATGATGTCCAGTCTTCCAGTCAGGCGATGAACGTCATATCCGAAGACTCCTGGCGCACGCTGCTCTCGTCAAGGCTTCCAGCACTGTGTGCGAGTGGTCGCCTTCTGTGAGTTATTATGCTCATCATCGATTGCTTTTTACATCTCGGGTTTATATCAAGATCACTTACCTTATCCTAGGTCTCCTGTGATCATCAATCTCATGGGCCCTAGGCTTTAGTTCAATACAAAATCTGTCCCAACTCTGCAACCTATGCCTGTGCACTTATCGCGTCCCCCGCCACATGGCTACAAGTCCGGGCTTGTAATCTGTTGGTGCACCCTTCACGCTGCCATTCCCTCACCTATATGTGATTCAAGGTTGGTTCAAGCTTCACAATTTGCAATATTCATCCGGATGCGTCGCGTCTGCAGCGGCCGGGATCTCCATTGTACAGATGAGCTTTATGTACACGTCCGTGGTCGCGCCGGACAAGCCTTGTGTTCATACTCCACTGCAACGCCCCACTCGAGTTGCGTATGCTTTCCATCGCGTCTCATCCTCTTCCTGAAGTTCTTTTATCGCTATCTGTGCCTTCCTGGCTCTCGCTTTGCATACACGCATTTATGTCTTTATCTGTCTTGCCGCTTCCTCTGCCCTGACTGCCACCCCACATCCCCTTCACTCACAGAGTACCCTGCCACGAGGTTGTCCACCCTGGACTCCTCGACATCGTGTTTGGCCAGCTTGGCGTCTGCGTTGCCTCTAGCATCTCTCCTTCCTCCCATAGTTCATCGAGGTCACCGTCGGCGTTGCCATTGTCAGTGTGACTGCTGTCTTCGCCGAATTCAAGGTACTCGCATGTCTTGTCATCCCCTCGTAGTCTATCCCTATCGCACTCGCTGCCAGCTCTGTGTATCTGAACCAACAATCCCACCTACCAGGAAACCTGCTTGCCCCTCACTCCTTCGTAGCCCTCCAAGTGTCTCGTGCACATGGCTGACGCTGTTGCTACGTATGAGAGGGCACCCCTAGCGGTGTCCGTGTCGGGCGTGGCCTTTCGAGTATAGGCCATTCTGCTGCCTATGTTGCCCTGGATGGTGTCTACATTGCGCATACTCTTCTCACTCTCGTCCTTGAGACGACGCTTAGCAGCAGCGAGATTGTGACGCACGAGCTGGGTTTCACTTACGCCGCGTCTACTACTAGTCTTATGCTGCACGGATGCGCTATCTGGCATGTGCAATCAGATACAATATGATAAAGTTGTATGAGAAGGTCTGAGCATGGTACTGAGCCGAGTAGCTGTGAGGGCTGTGCCGCTCACAGCTTTTTCTTCCAGTTCGACTCGATCTATTGTCCGCGATCAGATCGCAGCTTATAGGGACAGCTGTAACAGCTAATTCAGTTTGAGGGAAGTTATGCGTCTACCCTATCCACTAGTACTTTCTGCACACGTCGCTTCTACCTACGGACATCGCTAGAGCGGGTAACCTGCAAGATACTCCTTCTGTGACAGATAGGGAAGAAGGGGATGTTACTACAGCTCGAGCTGGTGAGTAGTCGCCCTCTGCTGCGTGTAGTTTTTTGAATATAGCACAGACGTAAACGTACGGCGGTTCCGCTGGGATGCTTCCATCGCTGAGCGGACGTTCAGCCAACTATTCGATATCTGCCCCTTGGTTTCAAGCCGACTTCCGACAGAATTATGGGATCAGATAATTTACTTCATCGCGGACGACGACGACTTCAACTGCAACCGCCGCTACAACCTGCGACAACTCGGTCAAGTGTGTCGTAAGTGGTATGGCCGGTGTCGCCTTTGAAGTTATGAGAGACTTGCTGTGTTCCAATGGACAAGAAGCAGGTGTATCGCTTGGCTAGCACGCTAGATGCACACCCCAGCCGATGCGCTGCGATCAAGATAGTCTCGTTCAACTTTTCTGAAAGTCAGTCGGTCGATCTCCTTGGGACATTTGCTGTGCGCATGGTGCAGAAGCTACCCCGAGTCGAACTGCTCCAGCTCCGGCATTGTAGATGGCTGACTGAGCAACTGCATGCGCAGGTGTTTCTCCATATAACCCTCGTATTTGGGTCAGTTACTATGCTCGAGCTCTTGAAAACAACATTCCCCTCTGCGGTTGTGTTTGGACGGCTCCTCCGCGAGCTCACCCGCCTCTCTTCCCTCAAATGCAGAAATGTGCTGTTGAGAAAGCGCTGCAAAGCTCTAGGTGCGGTGCGAGTGCCAGGCTCTCTCCGACTAGACGGCGCCGATCTGGATGGCAGCAACGATGTTATGGACTTCCTCGTGTCGACCGGCGTGCGCTTTTGTCATCTCTCCTGCTTTGGATAGCGACCTGAAGAAGAGGTCGGAGCTACTCCCTGTGGCCACCGAGTCGCTCTTGTCTTTGGAGATCAGGCTACTGCCTTCTAGAGCTGGTTTCAGTTGCGGTCATGGTAAGTAGCAAAGACGGTCTGTTTGGAGTGTAAAATAAGTTGACGATCTTCTCATCGACTTCTCAATTGATTTCAAATTCGTTTACTATTTACGTGTCCTGTCGCTCGACGGCAACCTTGAGTCCTCCACGGCTAAGGCAGCAAGTGTCCTGTCTTGCGCATCCCTGTCCCGGCTAGTCGAGGTCACAATTGGTTCAGCGTGTTAATTTGCTAAGACGACACTTGTCAACGTCCAAAAGACATTGGCTGCAATCTACAATGAACACTTAGCACAGTTGGACCACAGTCTCTGCGGTCCGCAATTTCCTGCCCTTCAAAAAGTCTCCTTCCTCCTTCGATGTCATGTCCACGTTGCCGATGATGTGGTGGACGTCATATCCGAAGACTCGTGGCGCACACAGCTCTCGTCAAGACTTCCGACACTGTACGCCAGTGATCGCCTCCTGTAAGTGGCCACATTCATTGTCGATTGCATTCATATCTCATCTAGACATACCTAGGTCTCCTGTAACCCTCAATGTCGCCTATCGCGGTCTTTCAGTTCGTCGTCCTCCCTATCATTTAGATGATGCCCAACGATTGCGGGATTGTGACGCACGGCTCCTGTCGCTATCAAAACTCTGTCGATGGCACAGCCCGGCCCTGCAACCGACTTCGCTACCTACACTCTACTAGAAGCACCCCCACCGAATGTGTCTATCGCCCATGCTCTCGTCACCCGACGCAAACCGCAAGCCACCCCCAGCGTCACTTCCAAAAGTCTCGTGAAATGGTGGACGCTATTGCTGCGCGTGTTGCGAGAATGGGCACGGCTTTCCTTGCTGGTGCCCGTGTCGGGCGCGATCTCCTCGGTGTGGGCTCAGCGTAAAGCTGCCGGGCCATCTGTGCCTCGCTCGTCAGGTCTAACGCACGGTTTAGCAGGCTTGTATTAGAGTACAATACATGTCAGAGTAGTGCTCTGATATATAGACAGAAAAGACAAACCAAATAAATCCAATTTCAATAATGATACATTGTTGAAGTATTAATTCATTTCTGCACAGTTCACATCTTTGAGGCTGACTTGAACTTGTCACTCATTGGCTTTCGACACTTATGAACATATATTGAGATTGTATTAAACACTGTAATCTATTGTGTAGTGCAACTGAGGACTTGGAAAAATAATCCATTCATACTAAGCAGTGAAGATAAAAGTCTTGGTACAACAGGATACTAACAAGCAAATTGTAAGTTCAAGCTGTAGGTATGAGTGATAAATGTACTATAGTTCAACACCAGAATCTACTCTGTGAAATTCCTGCCTTACATTCAATACTGCTAACATAGAGTTGATAAGCACTGGAATATAAATCTGCTCAGAACATATAGCCAATTAGGCAAGAATTAACTTACATTTAGGGGTTATAAGGTATAAGGATAGATATATTGGACTAAGAAATACTATATGTGAATTTATAAGTGTTGTCTCAAACTATTGCAAGGCTGTAGCACCTACACTTATCAAGCAGGCAATCCCACTGGAGCTAGTGGGCATAATATCTCAACTTGAATTCACAGCTAAACAATGTTACATACCTGACAAAAATACCAGTATTAGTTGTGTATAAAATCAGGACATGTATTATTCTATCTGTTCTAGAATTTTTGTTTGTCAGGATAAAGTGCAGAATATTATGAAGTAAATTTCTAACCTAGAAATGCTTGTTTTATAAGTTTTAAGCAGCAGACAAAGTACAACTCTATTTGATAAATCTGCAATCACTGCAGAAGCCAGCCTTGCTGGTATGATACCTATAGTCTGATAAAATGTATATTTCATTAAAAAGACTAAAGTCAGAAAATCACTCACTGCATTATCTACTTGAGCTGCAGTTTTATCATTGTTAAATTTGTAATTAACAATTGGATACCTATATAAATGTTTATGAAACATGAAACAATATACTTATAAGTATTCACCATTTTATACAAAGAGCTAAAACATTAGAATAAGTAAATCATATCACAGTGCCAATAATTAGATATACTACCTATATTAAATCCTTTAAAATATGATTGGAACACTAAGGTGAGACAGTTTTGTTTTTCTATGATAAATTAAGCACATACCCATTGCAATCAGTGAACTCAATACCTATACCTTTTAATTAGACATCAATACTGCAAGATAAATCAAACATACATTTATGACTATCAATGTGTATTTATGCATCTGCACTATAAACCAGTTGGTCAAATAATCATATACCAAAACAAATCTCACATTTCCATATTCGATAGATAAACACCCCAAAAATCAAATTGAGAATCAGAGTCATGAGGAGATATTGAGATATAACATACATTCTCACAAAAAGATCACTTAGACCCTATTTTTTTTATTAGCATAAAGGGTATTTGAAATAAAGACCACCATAACTTACTGCAAGAATAACAAAAATTTTGATTGGAAAATTAGCTAAATTTATGTAGTTATAGTTTTATGCCTGCCTGCAATATACTATATAATAGTGAGATATCTGATTATGTACCACTACAGGTGTATAATGCACATATTGTTCAAGATTAAGAATATGATGACCAATAAGCATCTCAAATAATGCACCAGCTACTACACCAGCTTGTGCAAGATCTAAAAGCCTAAAAACATATCAGATTATAAAGATTATGTTGTCAAGGTATATTATACCATGAACTAAGTATCTTAAGAATTTATATTCAGACAAACATGAAAATAATGTAAAATCAACATACTATAGTCTTTATTATGTTTGGATCATTTTTATAGTGAGTAAAATAGATAGCAACTTGAGCATTGGATATGCCACAGAGACTAAAATAGATGAGCCACTACTTGTCACATATTCAGCAAAATATTCTCACAATATAGACAGTGTGGCTCCTGAAGAGTTTATATTGTCAGGACTACTATCAATATAGAACTATTTATGTAAATACCAATGAAAAAAGGTGCAGCTACAGCATCAACATATTCTTTCAATGTTGCCATTTAGTGAGATGAGTTACTGGATACCACAATGTGAGATGAGGACAAGTGATAAGGCAAGAAGGTCAAAATCTCAAAGAATCCCTGCAATGCTTGGACCTAAATATCATATCCCACTGATCCATATCATATCATCAGTCACAATGGCAGATGGCATCCACCAAATTATTATACTTATAGTTGATTGATCAGGACATGTGATGTTACAGCCCTGTAGGGGGGGGGGTTTTCTTTTCTTTCCTAACTATTTGTCGTTGACCCTGT
>NW_012133649.1:0-6438 GCF_000313525.1 Fibroporia radiculosa | reverse complement strand
GCCTGCCCCCCCCCCCCCCCGCTACGATCTCTCCCAGTGGCGCTGCCTGGCTCTCCTGCGGCGATAGCGTGGATACTAGCCCCCCCGCTAGTCTCAGCAGAACATGCCCCCGGTTTGCGTCCTGTCGCCCGCGATAGTGCGCCTGAACAACCAACGCGGCGCAATGCTCCAACGCTCACGCAGCGTTGGCGTTCGCGAAGAGAGCCTAACGTAGAGGTCCGTCGAGCCAAGCTGACAACGTCTCCACCAGTCTCAGCTGATGCCCTCACGAAAGGAACTGCAATCACCATTGATTGCGCGCTGGCATTGAATTCGCCCGCAAATTTT
The DNA here is from genome assembly GCF_000313525.1 of Fibroporia radiculosa. Lineage (NCBI taxonomy): Eukaryota > Fungi > Basidiomycota > Agaricomycetes > Polyporales > Fibroporiaceae > Fibroporia > Fibroporia radiculosa. The sequence goes on along the minus strand of NW_012133649.1, from coordinate 6,111 downwards.
ATCATCCCAGGCGCCTCGGGGTTCTGAAGCAGGGTCGATGCTGGGCCCTCGTCGACACGGCTCTCCGCCCGTTTGTTCGGTCCCACTCTATCCTGCCTAACCGCGCCCCAACTAGCCGCGTCGGGAAATTTGCCATTTGTGCTGTCGACGCATTTATGCTGTCTGAGCGGTCGTCCTCCAGGGCGACGAAACAGGGTACCGTGTCCCTTTGCAAGATTCGCGGCATGTCTGGAGCTCACTTTATCTGGACAGAGGCTAATCTTCGCGATAGTTTACCGCATATATAATATTCTTTAGAGTATCTTGGGTCCGTCACTCCGGTCCTCGGCATCAGAGCCGACGTCTCTGGGCGGTACTAGACAGTATCTCGAGCCAGCTAGACGATGTCGACATTTTGCAGTACCTCTTTATTGTTGCGCCTAAGCCCAACTGCGTGAGCGCAAGCGATTTGGACTAGAGAGGTGAGTCGCACCGCTACCGCCGCCGTCCCAGCGATGGGCTTTGTCTCTTTTCACGCGCTGATCATCATTTTATTCAGAGAAGGGTCCCTGCAGAGAATTTATGCAGCATCGCGTCATGTCTGAGCCTAAGCAATCTGTCCGCAGCAAGGCCTGCCGCATATATGTTGCTTCTGTCCTTTTTCTCAGGTTTCACCAGTCGGTGCACGTCAAATCCATGACTAAATGCGCTGTGACCAGTACGTATAGCGGAGTGTTGCACGCTGCCCACGACCCCTTCCTCCCAGAGTTATTCTGCCCTGTCACACCTCTTGACTATCTCGGCTAGTGGGAGAGCGCGACACCATACTCCCTCTAAGGAGGGCCCGTTCCATAATTTTGCAGCAGCCCCGCAAGAGCTGTGCGGTCGTGCCCTGTGATGCGTATCGTTTCCGCGGCGGTACGGATCCACATGGCGCAATATATTTGTCCGTTCTACCGCCTGGCTCCGTACGTGGCTTGTGCCCTGCGTGCGCACGGATCAGAAGGTCTTGGGTCACAAGGCCTCCAGTCCTATCGCTCGCCATGCATTTCCAGAGGCGAAGCGACTCTTCTTTGACGTCAATCGACCCGGCATGTCGAAGCTCCTGTTCCCCGTTCACAATGGGTGATCCCTAGCGGCATTGAACGTTTAATGACCTTCTCGCCCGTTCGAAGCCATGGTGGTTTTAGAGACCAGCACCAATCGCGCGTGTCTCTTCCTGCTTCCAGCCTATTCCCGCTATCTTGCGCGAAGAGTGCTCATATACGTGCTGGCTCTGATCGGCGTTTCGCCTCTCTGTTCGCAGGGCACCAAGCACGACGCACACCGTGGTGCTTACATGTCCCATACTCCAAGCTAGAAGCCACCCATGAGTCCGAGGATACAGCACCAGTCGACGGTATGGTTCTGCCTCTGCTGTTTCGGCAAAATTATCTGGCTAACCTGATCCTTCCTCTCGACGACTCGAGGACACTCGCAGAAGGGCCCCGGTTTACGATTGTTTATCCTGCACTGCCCAAAGCGGCCAGTGAGAAACCTGACTACTACTCCATACCCGGCGTGCATAAGCTCACCGCTCAGTCTCTCACCACGCGGATAGCGACCACCAGGATCGGCCTTGGAGACTCAATTGACGATGAAGGACAGCGTTTTCCCACGAGATTTATCCGAACCATGGCTACTGTCTTTAATTGGGGCTAGCAAGGTGCCACCGGTAAGCCACTCGTTAGTCACTAGCATGGCGACGGACTGTCATGGCCGGAGTTCCCTCTCGTGCAGGTGACATCTGCGATGCATGTTCCGATCACGACGGCATCTACTTGTGCGGGATGTCATGAGGCTAGCGGTCGCCAGGAAAGCACTGATGTGGACGCGGATCCTGCTGGTCCCTGCGTTGGGATTTGAGACGATCGCGAGTGAGTTCGTCGAGATTTGCAGACAGTCCTATGCGTTCATGCTTACATCGCAGGCGCGTTCCTGCACGGCGGAAATCGGCTCTATCCTACGCGTTCAAATACGATCGGCTGAAAGGCATTTTGACGTATCCATACTGACACTGGCATAGCCGCTGGATTGCGTCCCATGTGCTGCGAATAGGTCTGCACCCTTGTGCTAGGCCCATCTCGCATGTAGTGGCGCTGCGTGTGTTGCCTGGCTGTCTTATTTGAAACGGCCGCTATGGTGAGTCCCGAACGTTACGCATTTCGACGCGTGTATTTTCGCTGAACGGCATGTGGCAAGACGTGATCCCCAGATCCTTGCGATACCCGACCCTTCCTGAAGATTTCAGCGTGTCGCCTATCCGATCGTATTGCGAACGCGACTATTAACGTGCGCTGCCGGGCGTCACGATATGATCTGGGCTCTGCGCCTCTGTGTGCCTCAGCTCAACTCTCTTTAAGGCCTAGTCACGGAAGCACACAATGGTCGGGTCACATCAAGATCATGACGAGTGGATTTTGTGAAGCGGGATGACCTATGCGGCGCCTAGATCGTCTTCGAGTGAAGTAAGGACAGCGTTTAGAATTCGTCTTTGCGTCGCGATATCGTACCAGCAGCGATGTGGCACGAGTGGCCCCTGGGGTGCTTCTCGGAGCGGCGGCTCAGAAAGTGGGGCACCGTCCTCTGGGCCGACGTCCGTGAGGCTCATTGGCACCTCGTCAGACATGCTGCGCTGCACTGTAGGCGCATGTCACTTTTGCGTTTTCATTTCCGTGCGGTAAGCCATAACCCACCCATTGTGCACCTCCAACTCTGAATGCCACTTATACGTTATCCACATGTAGTCTGAATGGCAGACTGCCTCACAGGTGCACGGAACACCGTAGATGTCGTACAATGCTCTGTTCCCTAACTGCTAAGAGCAAGACGCAATCTTCTATGACAGAGTCCGTCGACTTGATGCATGTGTTCGCTGGAGGTGGATGTACGACGTGCAGGGCAGCCACGACAGACTTCCCCATCGGATCAAAGCTACTTGGTCGACGACTTTACTGGGCTGGATGAACGGCTGGAAAACCCCTTCGCCCGTTTCGCCCACGCCTTATCGCGTATTGCCCTGACAAGGCAATCGTCAGCTGCATCTCGTATCTTGTCGTCCCTGGGGCCTGCCAACACTGGCGGCCACGTTGCAGGTATGGGTGCGTGCCCTGAGAAGCACGATCCTAGTCCGCGAGGAGCCAGCGACGGGTGCAGAGCGAATCTGTGTCTCGTACTTAAACCTGGGTCGAGATACCGAATCTTCTTCCTGTGTGTTCTCTCCGCGAGGATGTGGAGGTGCGCCCGTGTTCTCTCCCGATGTCGTTCTTCAATCTTGCGCCGCAACTCGCCTTCCGCATATCAACTGATATGTGCGGAAACAGGAACAATAATTGCCCTGGGATATCTGTGTTTCACCTGCCTGACTCATAAGCCTGGAATCGCGAATTGAGCTGAACGATCAGCTGGACATCTCAGACCTTGGAGTCCTGGACCAACCATGGACGCTGTATATGATGGCCGCAGATCAATGGACGATAGGTAAGTAAGCAGGCAGTTCCGGAACGGAGGGCCGAAGTCATCTGACTGCACGATCGGTCAGATTCGCATTTCTGCAACGCTGTTTCATGATTTATCATCGCAATAGTCGATATAGCTTCGATGGGCCGAAGAAATACCGCGCCGCACACCGTGACTAAAAAGCACCTGGATATCCGGACGGGCTCGCAACCTCGACCCCCAACTCGATCTCTGACTCGCAAACATGTCCGCGGAAGTGAAGGTTGAATTCAACGCGAAGGGCATGCCCTTCCGCAGGCTCGGCCCCAGTGGTCTGCGGGTACCCTTGTTCTCCCTGGGCGGATGTAAGCGTTTCACGTTTTCGGTGCTGGATTTGGACGGCTGGGACAGTGAGCTGACGAGGCGACAGGGCTCACCCTTGGTGGCTCGATTCTCGGCGATCCCGTCAAGGCATGTATTTTTGGGTGGCCCCAGTATTGCACATGGACCAACGCCTCTTCTCCAGGACATCATCAAAACTGCCTTTGACAATGGAATCAACATGTTTGATACCGCGGAGGGGTACGCAGCCGGGCGGTCGGAGCTGGAGATGTACGTTGCGCGTCGCACGCTGATCGTCTCGCTGATCGTTGCGTCGCAGGGGACGAGTGATCAAGGAATTGGGCTTCCGGAGAACGGACCTGATCATCACGACGAAGCTTTTCTGGGGTGCGCACGAGCCGCAGAACGGGATGGGTCTGTCCAGGAAGCAGTGAGTGGCTGTTCAGGTTGATCGTGGAAGAGGGCACCGCTTATTATGAGTCGATCGCTCCGATCGCAGCATCGTTGAAGGCACAAAAGCGTCTCTGGAGCGTCTTGGGCTCGACTACGTTGACGTGATCTTCGCGCATCGTCCGGATTCTTCAGGTGGGCTGGTTGTGCGCCGTGTGAGGTCGTGACACTGACAGACGACACTTCACCTCCAGTCCCCATTGAGGAGACTGTACGGGCATTCAACTGGGTTATCAACCAAGGATGGGTGTGTGCACGCTTTGCACAGGTCTGTGCGATCGTCTCTGATGGTCCTGCATCCAGGCGTTCTACTGGGCGACATCCGAATGGTCCGCCGAAGAGATCGAGGAGGCTTACCGTACGTCTGGCCATTAGCTTATGACGCTGAAGTATCGAACGCCGTTGCTAGATGCCGCCGACAAGCTCGGCCTGGTCGGTCCAATCGCCGAGCAGTGCAAGCACCAGTAAGCCGTTGTTTGCCTTGCCCGCAGCGGTGTGCTCATATTCGCTGACAGCATGCTTCACCGTGAGCGTCCTGAGAAAGAATACGCGTAAGTATCATCCTATCTTGTTCGGTTGGTTGCCTACACCAACGTTGGCGCGCAGAACCATTTACCGCAAGTACGGTGTGGGAACGACTGTGTTCTCAGCGCTAGCCGGTGGTTTCTTGACTGGAAAGGTGATCTAGGGTGGACTCCCTTTATGACGATACGCGGCTCATACTTGACGGTCGCGCAGTACAACAACGGGATCCCAACTGGCTCGCGTCTGGACGTCGAGCAGGAGCAACAGTTCAAGAACCAGGCAGCGTCATTGAGCACGCCTGAAGGCCAGGCGATGCTTGCGCAGATCAAGGCGATCGCAGAGTTTGCTGAGAACGGTATGCACGCACGCGGGAGGTTCCTGCCAAGAGAGGTTGCTGATAGCGCCCGCGTTGCTAGAACTGGGCTGCAAAGTATCGCACCTCGCGCTCGCGTGGGTCGCTGTGAGCCCGAACACGTCGACGGTGATTTTGGGCGCGTCGAAGCCGGAGCAGATCACCGACAATCTGAAGGCGCTGGAGCTCATCCCCAAGCTGACCCCCGCGGTGCTGGCCAAGATCGACGCCATTCTGGGAAACAAGCCCGCGCCCCTGGTATGTTGCTTCCCGTGTGGTATGCACTCTGCCGCCGCTGACCGTGATGCGTAGCCGACGTTTGGACGTCCTGCTCTGGACGCGTACGGAAGACTATGAGAAGTGCTGTGTGTAGACGTTGTATACACTGTATCCATAGAATGAAAAGATGAAGCTGCTGTAAGATCCTGGTCGCCTTGAGCGCGCGGCGTGGGAAGCGCCCGTGTGGCTACTGACGCGTGGTCTGACGTGGTCGGTCCCTTTGTGCTGCCAGCATGCCGCCCAACGCGTGTCTTTCTCAACGTCCGCCCACAAGCCCACACCCACGTACGCTTTCGACAGCCTAAATGCATTTACTGAAGGTACGCACAGCAACAGATGCTACGGCTGCGAGGCTGACTGTGCGCGCGCGCGCGACCTGGGGCGCGCAGAACGAAGATGTCGCGGACAACGACGCCTGGGAGGACATCCTGGACGACGACGACGACGACGACGGCGACAACACCCTCGCACGGCGCTCCGACCAGACGTCGACGACCACGGCGAGCTCGAGCGGCGCGCGGGCGGTAGCCCGCAGGCGCAAGGCCGGCCCTCCGCGGCGCGCGGGGGCGGCAGCACCGCCCAAAGGGCCGAAAGCGCACCCCGAGGAGCCGCTGTTCGGGCGCGGGGACGTGCGGCGCGCGGTGCGCCACGGCGCGGCGTCCTCGTCCGTCTACGTGTACCGCGTCGCGCGCACCGCGCTGCGGCTG
>NW_012133648.1:0-6432 GCF_000313525.1 Fibroporia radiculosa | reverse complement strand
ATTTGCCGTCAGAAGGGTTGACTACGCTGTATGGTCTGGTCAGAGAGGATACATGGAAATGAAAGGGTTGATACAGACTCGATTGTAGTCCCGTTAGAACCGTCTATGAACTCGCCGTCAATGTAAAGACCGGTCGAGAACTCGACGGAACCATTGAAGACGGGAGTCTTGAAGGTGTGGGAGAAGACAGATGGCATGATCGAGCTGGTAAAGTGGCAAGGAATTTGAGGGAGGATCTGCTGAGGAAGCCATCGATGTCGATATTTATATGTTCGGCCTGCGGAGGTCTGTTCTAGCCGGCGCAATCAAACTCGTTTCACAGAGAGTACTTCTCTGGAAATCACACTGTGAATGTTATCGCTGAGCATGATATCGAGCGGAGATCAACATTGTCAAGGAAAGCCAGCCGTACGCGGTTGGAAGTGATTGAGTGCTCATCGGCAAGGAAAAGGCGATCCAGATAGGACACACGCATGAAAGCTGAGAGGGACGATGACTTCCTCCTCCTCATGGGAAATTTGGAGCTGAAGTTTTTTTTCTTCTTTCAGATTTTCAGCTCTAAACGTCGTTGAAACCACCGATGGCCATGGCATCTCACACATACCGTAGACGGTAGTCACGGGCGTGACCTGCCAATGCTGAACAAACCTCGCTTGGGGAAACTGATCTGGGTGGAGCTGCAATGCGCGGTTTCATTCCAAACACGACAGTTTCAAAGGAGAGGGGTTACCGCCGTTCCAAATGGACGCGAGCGTTGTGCGCCACATTTGCACCCGTTTTGGCTAGTCCAGCTTGCCCTTACTAAGGTGGTCACCGATTATTACCATCCTGAGGGCCACAATCGGGAAATTTCGGTTCCAGATTTCCTAAGTACAGGAAGTCATCTACTCATGCGAGGACCACGGAAGAGTGGAAGGCCTCACCTCAAGCTAAGTTGAGAAACTCAACCGAATCGACCCAGAAGTCTGAGACATGCCGTCTAAGAACTTGAAATTCGGCCACCTCGCAGTAGCAGTCCCTCGGCGTCAGGTGAGTATACTCACCGAGCTCCGCACTGAACATGTCCCCCTGCAGTATCACCTCCACTGCATACAGAAGGCCGGAATTAGCAGATGCCCCCTGGACCGAGGTGCAGACTCGATTCGCACTCTGCTGTCCTACCCAGGAGCGACGAAGCCGCTTATGCGATACGTCCAGGCCAGATCCGTGTCTCTTGCCTCTAATGGCTGAGGCACGATTCTGCAGGCTCGATGCACCAGCGCTGGTAGCGTACAATAATGCTCTATTTCACTTCCTGTACATGCCCTCACTAACTTCTTGACTTCCTAGTGTACCACAGCCATGCCCCGATGCGCGTCCTGCACCTCAGGCTACGTCTAAAGTTTCTGTTTCGATTCCGAACAAATAGTGATAGCATATATACAGTACCTTACTGTTTACATAGGGCTAGGCCCTCAAGGACAATAAAAGGAGCCAAAAGACATCCACTTCAGAGCATGCTGCCAGACTGCCGCCTTCGACAGAGTATAAGTGTTCGGGCCAGTGATTGAATTAAATACAAGTAGCATATGTAAGCTTGCAGCAATTTGAACGCTCCGAAGCCGAAGGTCTTGTATAGGCTCAATGGTATGACCCGAAAATTTTACTGCGTTTGCGCCATGATGCTAGTGGTACCTTCCCAAAAACATACGCACACAACATATCAACATGCAACCGGGAAATCATAAGTTACTCGCCGAACGGGTACTACAATCATCTACGAGGGATTCCGAGTTGCAGACATAGGGCATTGTCAGCCACCGGTAGGCACTGAAGCTAAGTAAGAATCTTACCAATCGATAGTTGAAACATCTGACTCAGTGAGTTTCAGACGAAGAGCGGGTAGATGATATTCTGTGATATCGTCCCCGGACCTTCTTGATTATGGGTCTGCAAGAAAAACTCAATCACTCGGTACCGGTACCATGCTAAGCAAGTCGCAATTACACTACTATAACGACGAAACTGTACTTGTGGTATTTGAACTACGTTGCTGCGGGTTAAGCCTTGCTCCATTCGTACCTCACTTGCCGTCCGCTATGCATGATGTTTACGTCTCACTCCCCACTCCGGATCCTATTCTGCGCTCTGGTCGAAAGTCGTGAGCCTGCACTCGGAGGCCAGCAGGTGCCGGTCCAATTTGATCTCGCCTCCGCCTTCAAAACTTCACCACTGCTACTATGATACAGCTACGTAATAGACGGGTGGACTTCAAGCCTTACTGTAACATGCGATCGCAAACACCTTACGACTGCCTCTCTCGCATGAACGGGTGGAGTTTGTGGATCGCCGTTGAACATTGAACGTCTACTCACCAGTTCGCTTAATCATGCGTTCCTCCTATCTTGTGGTTATGCTGATTAAATCGCATTCACACGGGCTTCTCTGTGGGTCTCTAGCACCCACTTAGTAAAGTCATTCGACTGCGACTCGGAGGGTGTTCATCCTCATGCATCGTGTCTCGCGGGAGCGACGCACCTGTTCAGGGAAATAGAGGACGAGTCTCGTGTGCTGCTGGTCTGCGTTTTGGAGACCGACCATTACAAACAAGCCCCACTGTATGTCCGGCAATTGCACTTCCTGCAGCGAGCTTGGCATATCGCGATGTGAAGAGTCGCCGCCCCGCCATTTGCGTTAGATCAAAGACCTGTGCGGTCAAACACTGATTGTGACATCGCCTCACCAACCCATGTGCATGAACCATGTTCGTATAGTGAAACTCCTAGGCTGTCGACCTCTTTGCGCTGTCCAATCGTACGATGACGACCGCTTGAAGCTGAGTAGCGGGCTGTGCGTTTGCAATCCGGGGATAACGCAGCTTTCTGCTGGGTGGCATGGCATGGGCTGGTATTCCTGCAGAACAAGTGAATAAGGGATAGCCTATGATACTGAGTAACGCCAGGTATCGTAGTAGACGCACGCTGGATCTCTCTCTCATTCTCCTACCCCCGCGGTCGCCCACACGCGACCAATGGGTGCCAACGGTAGTCTGTCCCTGGATCCGCTTCCCACACTCATCCTCGACCGGCGCAAAGTTCAATGGTATTGGCATACAATTTGAAACTGTCTTCTTCATGCTCGTGTCCTTCCTGAGTCCTCGCTCTCTGTTTGTTTCTCGCTTTCAGCGCTCTGTAGACTTCGGTTACTAGCAGGTGATCTTCATGGCTATCATGTCGCTTATCGCCCTTCTTGACCTCGATTCGTACGCCGTTATAGTGTAATCCGGAGCCTGAGGTTCTGAAGGATAGTAATTGTGCTAACATCTGTCCCTCTGTTTTCTTGAGCGTTTCTTCTTACATTCTAAACCTTCGATTGTCAAGAAAAACGCATAACAGCTTATCGAATCGGAATCTAATGATCGTGTCGATGACTACTGTCGGACTTCAAATCAGCGCTGGATAAAGAGAACAATACCATCGGATGGCCAATAGTGCATCAGGCCTCTGTAAAGTGGCGATGTTGGATCTTGGCCCAAGTCTAAAGCCTGTTCCTGCTGTGGCGTATGTTTCTTCAGCTTTACCTCTTACCAGTATTACACCTGACGCCATATACTCCTCGACTCTGCAAACAAGTCAGCTACGCCAGCGAAGATGGCAATCAGAACCCGATTGGCTATATCCGATCTGCTCAACAGCCCTTCTCCGAAGACTCACGAGCAAAAGCTTAGCTCGCGCAAGCCGGGCGCCGCATCCCCATCTGAATGTGAGTACCTATCATCAGTCCTGCGATTAATTGACTCATACTGGCCTCAGTTGTTGCTGGCAGTTCTGCAGATGGGACAAGACACAATGAAAGGGCCTTGCTTTCACAGAACATACCGGTCGCTCCTCAATGCACTCCTGCCGTGCGCCACGTCCCAATGTCCCCTCGCTCCTCGAACCGTCCAATTTCTGACACTGGGATCCTCTCACAAACCATGCCTGCAATATCATGCGAGGCTCCGGATCAAGACGCTCTTCTCCTGGATAAATATCCATTCAATGGAGAAGTCCAGTATTCATATCCCGTCCAGCTTCCGCTTGACCCCGACGATCCCACATGGCTGGAACAAATGATGGTGCAGCTCCGTCGCGAACGTCATATGGTCACTCAGTACATGGAAGATTCACGGATGCTCTTTATGCGCGCCTCCATGGATGTTCAACTTGCACGGTGCGAACTACTCAAGGAGTCGAATGCAAGTGATAGTTTCATCGAAGACATGACCAGCGTTGCGGGGCCGCGTTTCCGCGAGTGGTTTTGGTGGGTGTACAAGCACGCCGAGAGCGCGGTTTCGCCAGAGGGAGATATAAGAGAACCAGTCGAAGATGAAACATACGACGAGCGGGACGGGTTCTTCGAGGGCCAGTCGTCACATTTGCGGAAACGTCGCAGGGATGATGAGGATGATGAACAGCGCGATGGCCCTGCTACCGGAGGCGGGTCGCCGCGGGTGAGAGAGGTTTACAAGCGGCGCAAGCTGGACCTCGCGCAGAAACTCGCACCGTTCCGAAAGTATATGCTCCCGCCGGATGGGCGCGTAGACGAGTGTCGACCAACTGTCCCCAATCAATCGGGTGATCTAGTCGTGAGAAACGACAACCTGAGCGTGGACCAACTCCAAGAAGCAAGATTAAATGACCGTACGAAGCCCTCAGAACATGCGATTGACGCCCGTGGCATCTGGATTGGCGAGAGCATGTCGATAGGTCGACATGGTGACCAAGACACCCTGCAAGGAGATGACAGACAGTACGGGGCCGGGCGCAGTATTATCCCGCAGATCAAAACCGAGACCGCTCTTAAGGGCGGACGTTATCCAGCGTCCGGGCTACATTATTTTTCATATAGGGACAATTCCGAGGAACCGCAGGCCATTCCGGTCCCACTGTCGTCTGTATTCCATCCGCCCTCCGTCTCTGCGAAACACTCACCTGCCAGGAATTTATATCCCTACGACAATTTGTATCTATCTTTCACCGATGCCACTGAGGAGGGAACGGTGGATTCTGAATACGATGTGGAGCAGGAGGTCGACTATGTCAAGCGCCGGTTCAGTTATTGTACACCATATGCGCATGACAGCTCGAGGACCTCGCTCATACCTTCTAGAGACCACAAGGTTGAGCAAGGCTCTGGGTTCGATGATTCAAGGGGACAACGTGGCGGAAACCTGTGGTCCAAGAACACCGAGTCGCATGACCAAAGTGATCCTCGTATTCATTACGGAGGTGAAGACGTCGGGGGCGGACGTGAACGCGCGGAAGATGGCTTGACGCATTACCACAATGACGGCTTATTCCCGCCCCCTGACCCATTGGAGGTCAGCTTCAGCAGCATCTTTGAAGATAACGACGATGACACCGCCAGTGTCCGGGTGTCTCCGCCACTGCTGGCCGGACGGCATCGAGTCGCTAGTCTTGCGACCGACGGCGCGTACTATTCTGACGTCGTGGTTGAGCGAGAGGGAAAAGAAGGCACTCCCTCGTCTCCGATCCTTGCGGAACGGCTTTGCCCACCCGCTGATAGATATGTCATCCCTCGCATTAGTGGCTCTTTCAATTATATGAGGGCAATGAGTCACGACAAACGGACGCCCCCGATCTCGTGAGACAGCTTTCTGGTTCATTGTCCATCCGTGCACTGTATACCCCTGCGACTGTTGTTGATACCCACATACCCTCGCTGTCTAGCGAACTATCTCGACCCGCTCAAGTTCTGTTTTCTGCTGTTGTCGTTTGCTATGTACTTGAGCGTCCTCACTCTTATGTAACTAGTCGTAGTTGACCGATATAAGTATAATTCAAATCGGGTTTCAAAACGTACACTGGGCTAGGCAATACAATTGCGCAAATAACGTCGATGTCGGCTGCGACTGTACAGCGCGTAATGATCCGAACTCTAACTAATCATGAGTCAAATTCGAGCTCTCAGATAGTATCAATTGTCAGACTAGTGTCTGGTAGATCAACGCAGATAAACTCTGGCTTGCGATCGTCAAGTATTGTAGAGTATTGTAGGGTGTTGCAACGTATTGCTAGTAGTTGTCAATCACTATTTGTGTGGCTAAAGATTACAAATCCAGAAGTTAGGGCTTGACATTGACTGATGTACAAGTCTCAGTATTACTGAGAGAGTGTTTTGCTATGTTATATATATTGTATTTGATATAGAGAGAGCTATACAACTTCATGGTATCTTGATATAGAAAAAGTTGTTGTTGCTCAAGATTCACTAGAAGTATCAGTAATCTCTTCCACTGAGAGTAAAACCACCATTCTAGGTGGTTGCCTAATGGGATGCTGTCTTCTAATTTGAAGGACAGAATGTAAGTATGCTTAGCAGCATAGTTATCAGCTATGGCATAAAACTCACTTGGAGATAGATTTCAAGCTGAAGTGCTTCACATCAATA
>NW_012133647.1:0-5418 GCF_000313525.1 Fibroporia radiculosa | reverse complement strand
GCCCCGCGCGCCGGGGACGGTGGGGAGCGCGGCGGCGGGGAAGAGCGCCTTGGTGAACGCGACCTCGGCCTGGTTCTCGCACATGTGCGTCTGGATGGCGAGTGCGGGGTCCGCCTGGGCGTGCGCGCCGAGGGCGGCGAGGAGCGCGGGCGTGCACGAGATGGCGAAGCGGGGCGTGAGCACGGGGTGCACGAGCGGGGCGTGGCCGGGGCCGCGCGGGGGCAGCGCGCGGATGTGTGCGATGAGCGCGCGCGTGTCGGACATGGACTGCTCGACGGAGGGCTCGGTGTAGTAGTCGGGGCAGTTACGGTCCATGTTGCATTTCTAGCTGCGGGGTCAGCGTGTAGGCGCCGGGGCGCAGGCGCGGGGGCTCACCTACCCCGACGAGGGCGCGCTGGCCTGCAGGCGCGGACGGTGAGAAGACAGCGAATGTATGCGCGCGCTCGGACGCACCGTTTCTGTGTACGATGTCCGCCAGGGCCTTGGTGGACTCTAGATGCTGTGAGCCGTAGTAGCAGCAGGTGGTCGTCTGCCCGGGACAGAGAAAATGGGTGAGTGTCGGACGTGCTGAAGGGATGGACGTACGCCGCAGTCGATGATACGCCGCACGACGGTCTCGTACGTCTTTGTTGCAAAGTCTATGTCGGAGAACCTGGCCTCCATCGGGAACGTGACCTCGGACAGCCAATCGAGCAGCTCGTACTGCTGCCCGCTGCAGCGATGCGGTCAGGTCGCGCGAAAGAAAAGGGAAGCGGGACGCACCTTCCGATGTTCGGGACTTGCGGGGCATGCTGCGGGAGAAAGAGCGGGAGATCGTGTTGAGCACGGAGGAGCACACGGCGATGGGGTGACCCACCGTGTGCGTGTCGATGAGCCCGGGCATCAGGAACTCGCCAAACTTGAGCTCGACGAGGGAGTATCCGTCGACAAGGCCGTGCTTTGCCAGCACGTCCTGAAGGGCGCCCGCGGGGACGTCCTCCTCGAGCCAGTCGATCTGGCCGGTGCTGTCCGAGACGGCGAGGAGGGCGTGGGGGAGCGCAAGGTATGTGGTGAGGGATGCTGGGGAGATGAGTGCGCCGTAGTATATGGTCGACATGACGGATTGGCGTGGTCAGAAGGGGGCCGGAGACGGGAGGGCTCAGGCCATCGCAGACACATGGGCGCTCGCTGCTGGACATGCCATTTATGGAAGTTGTTTAGGAACGAGCAAATGGGAGTACAAGGCCATGTTATTCGAGAATACACTCGGTACGCTACGCGACAACACCGCCAGGGCCGGGTGCATACAACTCGAGATGCTTCAAGTAAGCGGGCTCGGACGTATGCCCGCTCATTGGCCCGGCAAGCACTTTCGAAATCGGACCTATTCGCAAAGCACCTTTCCGGTGGCGTTCTCCTCTCCCGATGTTGTGCTCAGAACCACCCATCGCTCGAGAAGAGTGGTCGAAGCGTGATGGGAAGTGTGATTTATGGCACAATCGCCTCCTTTCCCCATCCATGAACAACATCACCCGACGCGAGTACGCGAGTGGTTGATTTGCGAACAGAAACGGAGGTTGCATGCAGTCTGATGAGCTGCCGCTGGCCAGCGCAGACGACGACGGTGATGACGAAGGGGTATTATGTAGCTAAGCCGAACAAGCAAAGTGGCTGGAAACCTACTTGCCCGGTATTTCATACGGGTGTGACCCAGAAGCACCGGGCAGGTGGTGCGGCGTTTAGATAATCTTCTCGGCTTCTCGTGTTGGATAGCCTGCTGAGAGCCTGTCGGACGCAGTTGGGACTAGAGGGCCCTGCAGGGGGGCGTGCAGCGGAGATGAGGAGAGGGAGACAGCTTCAAGTCTGACCTGTAGCAATGCCGGGTCACTGGCGTCGGTAGGGGTCCGTCTGAACAGAGTTTGCCGGGAACTACGTCTGATGACTGGTGAGAAGGACGTCAGGATGGAGTAATATCATTACTCGCTGGGTACATCGATGGCGGCTGCCAGTGGACCTTTGTCAGGTCAATCACAGGGCAGGCGCGTCAGGTAGCGTAGAGTGAAAGGGGACGCCGAGGGAGAGATCACGCGTATGAGGGAGGGTCGGGATCCTGTCGGGATCTCTCCCCCGAGGTGCAGGCAGGGAGGTGAAACCGCCGCGCATGGTGAACCATCGTGCGCGGGTGGAGGAACCGGGGAATATGTGCAGAAAAGTAGAGAGGATGTGGAGAGAACATTGTGGGTGTCAACAAGGAGGGAAACGAGAGCCGACTGGAGTGAGATGGGAGATGGGACCCGGTCAAGATCAGGACATCGGCATGCCAGGTACGCGCCTTGGCGATCAGAGAAATGGAAGAGAGAGGGGAGAGACCATGTGCCGCTGCGTGCTCGTCGATACGGGCAGTGGGCAGGCCGTGCACGCGTCAAGTGGGAAGAGGAGGCTGGGGCAGAAATTGGGGGCAAGGGGACGCGTCGAGGGGGCGGGAAACGCGAGCGGACGCGTCTGTGGCGGAAGAGTGTGGGGAGGGAGCACATGGGCAGGAGACGCAACATGACGTCGAGCGCATCAGACACGGCGTGTGGCCTGCGGGCGTGAGATGCGAGAGAGAAAGAGAGAGAGGAGCCCGGGGGAGCACGGCGGGAGTGGCTTAGGCGAGATCGGCTGCAGTGGCCGCGGGCGGGAGGACAAGGGCGGGCTGTGCTGGCGACGTTGCCAACAGGGCATGAGGCCGCTTGGCCCGCGCGCTGTTATCGGCCAGCTCGTCCAGACTCGCAGTGCACGCGGTGTTCCAGTCGAGGAAATTCTGAGCTGCACGCACAGGCGCAGGCTGGTGCAGCTCTGCGCGAGAAACGAAGAGGAGAAGGCTGCTGTCGGGGACTCGGAGGGCAAAGAGAGGGAGGCCGTTGTGCGAATTCGGCGGCGGCGGCGACGGCGGCGGTGGCTGCCTGCGCGGCCCGGCGTCTCTTTTTCAACCCTTCACATCTCACCCACCTATTTAAATTTCTTATATATACCCTCCCTCCTCCCTCTCTCTTCCCCCGCCCTCTCGTCGCCTCCCGCGCGTCGACCTATACCCTTTGTCGTCGTCCGACCCGTCTTGCTCGCCCCCACCCCCCACCCTCAAGCCATCGTGTCCGCGCCCTATCTGCATCATGCCTTCCCTCCGCCGTACCCTCTCCTCTCCCCCCTCCCGTCGCGCCCCTTACCCCTCCTCCCTTTCCAGCAGCAGCAGCAGCGCCGCCACACGCCCCGCCGGCCACGTCCCCCGCAGAGCTTCAGGCTCCGACGTCAGCAATAGGAGAGTCCTCGCAGACCTCGATTGGTGGGTCGTCCAGGACGGCCAGTACGACGAGTTTGACCCCGCAAACGACATCCTAGACACCCCCCCGATTCTCGAACACGACGACCACCCTCACCATCATGTCCTCGCTGGCCCTGCTCTAGACCCCATCCCCGGCGTCCCTCCGCCCGCCTCGCAACAAGAACCCCGTGCAGATTCAACAAGCCTCTTCCAGGGCCCGTCGGCTCCGCCACCCGTCTTCCCCGACTTTCCCCTTCACAGCCTGTATGCCCGCGATTCCTCCGAGGTTAGTCTTCCTCGTTCACCATCGCGCGCCACACCGCGCGCATGTGTATGTCCTATCCCTCGCTAACACTTGCCATCCTCTCCCCAGTCCTTGTCCCCTCTTACCCCATTCGCCGACCTGTCCATTGCCCCCTGCACCCCTACCCGCATCCACCTCGATCAATCATCCGACAACGAATTTGATTCGCTTCAGAGCACCCCCGAGTCTGCACACTTCTCCCTATTGCCAGTACCCCTCCCGTCCTTTGGGAGTACCTTCATGGACATGGGCTCCCATCTTCCTGCTACCCATGTCTCTCCCCCCATGTTGGGCTACGGTCGCCGGCCCTCCACCGGCCCTTCCGGCATGATGAGATCCGCAAGTTACTCATGGGTCGAGTCTGAAATGTCCACCATGCGACAACGAGATTTTGAGGATCCGTTTGAGGACGTCTTCTCTCCTCCGGCTCCCTCCCCTTTCTTCTCCCTCACGCGCACCGACGTGGACGACCTCTTTTTCTGAATTCTTATCTGCACCCTCGCGTGCTCTAGTCATACATGCCATCCTATTCCTCAGTCTTGTGCCCTGTGTCCGCCTTCACGACTTGTTGACCGTTGACGACCGCCACATCATAGTAGCCTTCGCGTCTCTGCATCTCCATTCGCCGTACTCAACGCGCTCAAGGCGCAAGTTGTTGTACTACTCATCCACCGACGAAGCATTCGCTTGCACCTCGCCCTATCTATATTCTCTCCCCCCCATCGACTCTCGCCGCTGCCGGCACAATTCCCGGCCACGCAAAAGCGCTTAGCATACTGCACCATCAACGAACTTTGTTGTCATCATTACCCGTTCTTGCATCTTGTCTCGTCTATCAATATCTTCTGTCTCTCGTCTGTCTCGCAACACTATGATACTCCTTCATTCCATCCCATTTATCCCATCACTTTGCCGTCCGTCTCCCAAGGTTCCCCAGTCCCCGTTATTTGCACACCCTCCCCAGGCGCCTCCACCTCCACCTTCAAGTTCACGCCGCCCAGGATCGCATCACTCCATCGACGCCCGCTGTCGCCGCCTGGCCGTTTTCGCAGTACAGTCTAGACGGTCTTGATTTCCGTTGCATTTTGCATTACCTCGACGACTGTCCGCCTTGCTTTTACGCCCCGTTACGTCTTACGCCCCGTTGATTGATTGATGCCGTTTACTTGGTGCGCGAGTACTCTCCCTTTCCCCGTTCTCCCTCACGCGTTCTTGCTGTCTCGCGTCGGCCGTGTGCCGCCCCCACAGAAATTACATCAGACGTCCCTTAGTAGTCTCTTTATCTCACGACCGCTCTGTAACGACTAGACATGCCTCTTTATACTTTTCTCGCGTCCTGCTCTCTTTGCTCTCGATGGTGCCACGTCCACCGCGTGCTGTACTATAAAATGCGCGGTAAATCAACTGGATTGAACAAGGTGCATCGGTGACATCATCGTACAAGCGCCGGGTTTACATCTCAGCCTAAGCGTACATGGTAGCTACGCGAGAGGACAGGCGCCATCACACCCACCTCGCCAGTCGCGACTGCAGGGCCCTCGCAGCCCGGCGCGCCGTAGAGGCTTTTGGCGAAGCTCGCGTTCCCCGAGTGGTTTGCGTCGGTCACAGCCCGCCCGTCCCACAGGGAGGGGCCATTCGCCGCCCCGGACGCCCCCTTGCTCGGCAAGACGACGCGACGACACACGCAGGGTCCACAACGTTCACCATTCAACGTCAACGTCAACGTCCACCGCCGCCCGCTCGCCCGCATTGGCCGGAGCACCGTCCTGCCCGTTCTCGCTCGTCGCCGCCCCCCGCACGCACACCGGCAGGGGCAGACGGTCCGCGCGCTCAT
>NW_012133646.1:0-9282 GCF_000313525.1 Fibroporia radiculosa | reverse complement strand
CCATTCGCGGCGATCGCCGCAGCGCGCCCGCCTGTGTCTCGCAGGATGAGTCTGTATGCAGCAAGCCCCCATGAGGTGATGGTGCTCGCAATGGACCAGTTTTCACGCGGGATCTTCCACATGCCTCACCCACATTACTCACCTTCAGAGAACCCTGGGGTAGGACTACATGCACATCCCCTGTCGTCACCAATGACGGGGAGGCGGCAGTCTGCCGGATTCGAGCGTGAGCTGCAACTAGAGCCGGACGGCGAGTACACACACCCCACCGACCGCACGCGTGCATCTTCGCCTACCTACCCACACGTGGATGCCCTCGCGTCGTTCTCGCGCCCACGCGAGCTCTTCACGATCGCGTCGGAGGTCCTCGGCGTTGCGGAGCGCCTTTCTGACGGCGCACAGCGCGCGTACTGGGCGGGCTGGGCGGACTCGGTGTTTACACAAATGAAGATGGAGGCAGAGCTGGACGCGTGGCGCGCGCCGCTGACTGCTGCTCGGGGACGTGCGTGGCTTGTCATTGGAAGCGCGCCGGTGGAAGAGATTGAGAAGGCTCTGGAACGCGGTGAGGAGGGCGTCCTGGGCAGCAAGGAGGCCGAGGAGGCACGGGAGGGCCTGACCGTCGCAGTGGGCTTTCTAGAGAGGGCGAAGGGCGCGGCGGGGAGGGGTACCGAGCAGCAAGCAGAGCCGAGGGAGGGCGGGGAGGCGGAGGATGTGTCGCCGTTGCTGGCCGAGGCGTTGTTCACATTGGCGAATCTAACGGCGGACGAGAACAAGCGTGAGGAGCTGTATTCGCGCGCACAAGCTGAAGGTGGAGATCGACTGGCCCTGCTCGACCTCGGTGAAGATGTAAATTTAGAAGAATCTCGCGATGACGCAATGGACGAAAGCTAAAGATGGAAGAGGGTGTCGCCGCCACTGTCCTCAGTGCTTAGGCGGCATGTGTTACCGTTCGCCCTCACGCAAACCACGACGCAATGTTTTCGATTTTCGACGTTCAATATTCGACGCTGGGCAATGCCTTGCTCTCGGTGCTATGTATTTGGTCTTGGGTCTTTGTCTCAGTTCTGGGTTTTTCTGTGTTCTGTTGTGTTTTAATATCTCGCCTTTCCTGGGTTATATGATCATTGTCTGCAGACGTACGGGCACACCTATCTGTTTTTGTCTCAACATCGGTTCCTCCCTCACATCCCATCTAATTTTTCATTCCCGAAGACGGAGCCTGCGTACTTATTCACATATTCATTCATCCATACGCCAATCGCAGAAATAATCACGCTTCGCGCAGCCTAGAATGTTCACTCCATCACGGTCGCATCAGTGTATCAATAGTAATTTGCCTAGTCTCCTGTTTCTGGGCGCCAGGGCCCTATCTGGGCGAGCCCACGCCCCCTCTGTATTGCACATACGAATAAAATAACATTGATTGTTACGAAAGACGTAGACAGCGGTGCAGCGTGCACCGCGGAGTTCCTGGCGATATCCGTGGTTCGATATGTTTCGCCTGGCAGTCAGTTGACTGCGACCACACGGAGCGATCAGTGGTCATGGAAGTGGCACGGCTCCCGGCGTGTGTGTCCGCCGTCTGCAATCTTCCCTGCAGGTCTGCAGCGGTCGCCCGTGCTTCAGCTTCCCTCGGATCTGGGGTGTGCGACAGCAAGGCGGTGCGCCAGCTCTATTGAGGTTCCACGCTTGCATATGATTCGCGCTGGAACCTTGTACGCGCTCTGTGACGACGATGGTCACCGGTCCAGGGTCCGCCCGGGTGGGAGGGGGAGCTGTAGTGCGCCCATGCGAGGGATTGGTCGCAGGGTGCACGAATGGGACGTAAGGTGCCTGGCCGGACAGCGCGACGAGCGCCTGGCACGGCGTCCCAGCGGCGCCCCTGCAGAAGACGAGTGCAGGAAGCGGGTCGGAAGAATCTTCGAGGACACAGCGGCCGAGCGAGGGAGCGAGCGCTGTGAGCGTGCGAGAGGGGTGCTCCGCGTCCGCGGCTCGCCTCACCTCACCTCATCCGAACGGGACGAAGTCTTAGGCCTGGCCAGCGCGGAGATTGAGAGACGAAGCCAGGGCTGGACTGGGGCGAGCGGTTGCGCGAGGTCCGAGGCTGCGGAGGCACTGTGTAGAAAAACTGCGGGCAGATACGTACGTGTTCGTGATAGTGCGGGCTGAGCGCTGAGGCGAATCAGTGGCGTTAGTTCTTCACTGCACTCAACGTAAAACGGACCAATCGGGCAGCATAGCACTGACGGTGTATCCACAAGTTTTATCATTGCAACGTCAAGAACGACAGGAAGATATTTGAGGGTGCGGGGTATGAACAAGGGACAAACGACCGGTTGCTTGGTTGCCGTGGCAGTTGGTTATGAGCGCGATTTGGTCTCGGCCTCGTCGTGACTGATACGGTCTTGTCTTCCAGAGGTATAGTTGAACTGATCGAATACACGGCTTGGGCCAGCGGATTGCAATTGGGTCTGGTAGCCTGAGGTCATAAACATAAGCGCGCCACATTTAGATAAAAGGTTCTAGACTGTGAAAAAGGTGCCGCAATGAGATTCGCACCGAGGAGCATATCATCGCAATGAGAGCATCGTGTGAGATGAAAAGTTGGTAGACATGTGCAGTCTGGTCGAATCGTACGTGGACATGGCATGTCTGTCCAGCTATTGGACACTTGAAGTTCGTCCACATGACTAATCGCAGACTGAGGAACCATCCGCTCTTGCTAGCCACGCGGCTATTCGTGTCTGAAAAGACCAGTCGAGGCTAGCTCCGTATATCAAGGCTCCATAGGACCACGTACTTCATACATCGACGGCGGTAGTCGTTCAGACGTGAACACGTGCGTTCAAAGGGTGATTGGATTTTTCCGCTATTCAGTAGCAACGGTCAAGCGTAAGCACTCACAGAATACGTCCGAGTCTCCTCTGCGCCGGTTGCACTTCGTCAGCGAAGTCTAACACTGACGCGAAAGTCTCCATTGCCTCCCGGACAATAAATTGATTCAATCTCGACGCCAAAGTTGACTTACGCTCTGCGAGGATGCACAGTAAGCTTTGTAGTCTGAATTCATGAAGCTGACGGGAGGATTTGTGTCATCTAAAATCAATCGACATGAGTCATTCAATTAGACGATAATGCTACTCGTGGCGAGAATTCGTCACGAGTAACGGGTCATGAGCTTGTTACGATACGCGTAAGTGACAGTAGTTGACAAATTCGGAAATCCAAATATCATGACATTCGAGCATGTACAGCTCATCTCTTCGTCTTTGCAACCAAGAAAAATCCGCTCACTCGGTTCCTCCTAGGTGCCCGACACTTTAGCCCTTTTCGCTCTATGGACTTGCAATGATTCCGGATCCATGCTCCCCCGACTACGCTTTCGTCCGACAGAAACAGAGGATTCCGATGCAAGTATGTAAGTAGAAGAAGAATTGCCACTTAAAAATGGTGTCAAAACCTCGGGTCGGAGCCATTTGAATTGATCGTCGCATTTGTCCCCAGACGGTTCAAACTCATGCAGCTCCTCAAGGATGTCCAGAATTACGGAATGATCCGACAACATAGGCGACCCCTTTGGCTGCTGTTCGGACTCCCGTGGAGAGCTATTCAAGTTCTCTAATCGTCGTAAATACGGCACGAGCGTGCCATAATGACGAGTGCACATTGCGCCAAGCGATTGTGTGAGCAATTGAAGGACCTCGCTTCTGGGGTAGAACTCAACTTTCCCACATTCTATGTGTAGTAGCTTCCACCGACCACCAATCTTGGCATTGTCGTCATCAATATAATGGTCTTCGTACTCTTGCTTCACATGATGTCGAAGTCCATCTGCGCTGAAATTGTGAGGGTGAAAGCGGAGCATGAGCCAGTTGATCAGATGTACGAATGATTCAATATCATCAGACACCTCGTTGCGCTTCTTAGGATCCTTCAGAAGCAAGGCAGACATAAATTGCCACGTTCCCTTTTTGATGGGTCAGCAACAACTTCATCCATCTCTCGAGTGAACATACCACACGATTGCCCCATGCGCCGTCTTTCTCCATGACTTCCTTATACGCACACATATCCCAGTCATGTAGGATGCCCCATGCAACTGTCTTCAGTCTCCACATCCATCAAAACATTACCAACGCTAATATCCCGATGGAGCACACCTGCCTTTTCCCAGGCGTCTCGATGACCTGTGCAAAACTTCAGAACATCAATCTAGTAATTCATCGCAAAACACTCACAGATTATCGCATGGATTAAGATCAGTATAAGCTGCCGCGAATCCTGGTATTCCGTAAGCGGCCTGCACACTTCATACACTATCATACGACAATGAATCCACGGAGTACGCTTCTCTTTCATGTATGTTTGTGTTCTCGTCATCTGCGGTGCTGAAACAGCGTCTCTCGTCGACCTCACGGTTCCCCAGCAGATTGGTGTAAGTATCCGTGATACGTTATGTTTCCATAACCGCTGATATACCTGCAACTCGGTTACAGCACTGCGCGATTTTACTCGCCATATATCCTTTAGAAACACTAGTCGCTTGAGGTATATGTCATAGGCCACGAAACCTTTTGTTGCTCGCCCGATCAGCGAGCTACTAGTCACCCGAGGCTTGCCAACAAGAAACCGCAGGTATTTGTCTTGCCCCAAGCCGCTTCCTTGCTCGCCCGCCCTGTCGTTGCATCCACCTGCGGTCTCGAATCGCTCAGCCGATTCTTCCACGCGTGCGGAGGAAATTAAATCAGGCTTCACAAAGTCGTCTTCGCGCATACAAACCTCGTAGATTGGCCATGTCGCCGCGATGGCATCGTCTCCAAACGTATCGGAGAAGCACTCTTTCTGATAGTCGGACAGCTTTTCTCTAACGCTGTACATCTCTTGCACATAGTCTGGCCGAGCAAACGACACCGTTGGATCGAATCCACGCTGTTCCCTGTTCATACGCCCGAAACGGTAGAAGAATTTTTCTACAATCGTCGAGTTGTCCACAAAATCGAAGCTGCTCGAGACGACCGCTCCGACACGGTCCCATCGAAGTAAGCGCGCATACTTTTGATAGACAATGACTGTGAAACAGAACTGCCGATGTTACCATCGCATCACATCCCTCGCACACTGAGAGATCTTGTCCAAACATGGATCCCAGTCGTCGCTGTCCATTGTGCGGAAGAAGGTATCAGAGCCAAAGCTAAACGGGACCGATAGATTCTCGGTATATTCCAGTACGAATTGTATAGGTAGCAGTGCCCATGCCCAAGACGTACGCGCTTTGTGTTCAATGTACTTCTTGATATGAAGCGTTTGAAGGTCGGTCTTGGATAATGTGTATGCCTTCCTGGCCATATTGGTGGTGGGATAAATTATCAGGTCCGGCCTGTACTCTTGCTTTGATCGCATCAACTCTGTTTGCAGCTCAGAAGTGTCCTCCCAGCGTGAGGTGACCTTCACCACGAGTTTGTCGTCCTGAGTCTCTGCCGCACACGAATCTAACACGGAATTGAGGAACGCGCACTAAGTCCCGTTGAGCGCGGTGCAGGACAACCGGGATCGATGAAAGCTCACAAAATGCAGATATGATAAACCGGTCTTGAACCTATCGCCTATTTCTTGAGGCTTCTCGAACGTCGCGCGCACTGCATCGGTTGGGTCAGGGCCAGCCACGAAGTCGTCCATAAACTGCTGGACAGGCAGCTCGGTTAGATGTAGTCGCATTTCTTGTGGCAATACACAAGATAGATCCTGCTGAATAGTCTGATAGTTGAGCACTGGATAGTAAGGTCAAGGAAGAAGGGAAGGTTTAGCAAGGCTCAGTTGGGATTTGGCCGAGACACGGTTTAATGTTTCAAGGAACGGTCACGTGGAAACCCTCCTCAGCCACATCTTTTTTGCTCGCATTTGCGCTTGCGCAGATCTCATCCGAGTCCGCAACATACTACTAGTAAATTTTGGAAGGTATATTTATATCTGCTGTCCTTCGTAGCCCACAACCTCGCGCGCACCAGTTTTTCACTGGGCCACACCTTTTCCACAGCTCCTTGCTACCTCACCCGCTACGTTCGAGCGACAGCTTCGCTGCTTGTACCTTGGGTTTGTCAGGTGTAGTATGCACAGGAAGTGTTCAGGAAGCTGTGTATGCCTCTCACTTCCCAACCACCAACCGCCCCACGCCGACAGGGGACTGAAACATGTATACGACCATGATTCGATATCAACCCAAAGTCGTCATGGAGTGGCGCGTCTCTTTCTGAGCCACAACTCTAGGGAGCGAATGTTCGTAAGTGGAATGTCGCGAGATGTATCGCAGTGCGAGTGTGAATCCCAGAGACTGGTAATCCTGCTTTGCTGTTCATCTGTGCGTCATGGTCTGCATGCATATGACACACTGAGGTCGGAGATCCTGAGTAGAGGGCAATGGCGAGCTGAGAATATCAAATATAACCCTCTTTACTACTTGGAAAACAGTGCACGAGAACTGGCAGGCTCTTATGACCAAATGCACATGTTTGGGTTGTACGTCGAGAGCATGTAAAGGCAGAATGGGCGGGAGAGCGCCTTCATCAAACAGAACTCGAGTCATCGTGGGTACTTAATTTTTCCGAATCGACCTCGCAATGCAGGAAGAGCGGAACTAATAATTTGAGCTCAACGAATGTCACAATTTCTGATGTTCATTCATGTCACTTCCCACTAGGCATGATTAATGATTCAATACAGTCATTTGTAACTTTCGTGTGCACTCTCATCCAGGAGCACTACACATGGTACGACATCAACCTACTCAACCTCCGCACCCTCGTCAACCACAGGCAACGAGCCCGTGTGAGGGGTACCTCCACGCACACCAGACGACTCCTCTCGTGTATCCGCTCCCTTAGCCTTCTTCGCCTGTTGCGATGTGAGCGGCTCCGGGGTCTCTAGACTACGCTTCTGTCCCGCAGACGTCGAAACAGCCCAAAGCATCTCGAATTGATCAGTGCCCTTGTCTCCGGATGAGCCATACTCAAGCGTCCGTGTGAAGATCTTGAAAATTGCCTCATGATTAGCCAACGTAGGAGAGCCCTGCGGCTGCTGTCTGGGTGCCTGTGGCTGCTGTCTAGGTTCTTCAGGTTCAATAAGACCGTCCGTGGAGCGAAGAGTAGGCCGTAAACGCCGAGGGGGACCTTGTGGCTTTCCAACGATCAGAGTCGGTGTCTTCGAGTCCTCCCTACCTTCGAGTCGCTGGGTATATGAGGTGAGGGTGGCATAATGGTCTTTGCACATCTCGGCCAGTGATCGAGTGAGATCCTCCAATACTTGAGCTTTTGGATAGAACCCAACCTCCCCATTTCGCATATGAATTAGCTTTTGGTCCCCACCGACGTCGGCGCCGTCCTTGGAAATGTGTTTATCATACGTTAATGTCACGTAATCAAGCAGCAGCTGGCGATGAGACTTTCCACTCAGATTGTGTGGGTGGAAGCGGAGAATAAGCCAATTCGTGAGATGCACGAACGACTCGATGTCGTCAGACACCTCATGACGCTTGTGAGGATCCTTCAGCAGCAGAGCAGACATGAACTGCCATGTACCCTTCGTGAACAGTCAGTATATTCTGAAGGATAGCTCAATATATTTTGATAAACGTACCGATCGCTGTTTTTGCGCCGCTCCCTTATCCAGATCCTCCTTGTACTTGCACATGTCCCAGTCGCTCAGGATCCCAATGGCCATCTCGTTACCCCCTACCATAGCTTCAACATCAATCAAAATATTTCCAACACTAACATCTCGGTGCAGTATTTGAGCGTCCACCCAGGCATCATGATGACCTGGACCTGATGTGAGCATGAGAGGACAACATACAGAAGTTATACATACACAATATTGCGTCGAGGAGGATGCATACAAGCTCTCTCGAGTCGCTATATTCCGTCAGAGGCTTGCAGACTTGATACACGATCAATCGAAAGTGCACCCGCGCAGATTGCTTCTTCACAAATTCCTGCGTTCTTGTTGTCTGCGGCGATGGCGATCCAGGTGACCGTGACCCTCCCACATCTCCTCCGCAGATTGGCGTCAGGATATTGGACACTTCGTGTTTCCACAGTCTCTCGTAGACCTCCAACTCGGTAGGGACATTAGTCACTCGCCACACGTCCTTCAAGAATACAAGTCGCCTCAGGTGCATGTCGAAAGCAACGAATCCCTTCGTCGCTCGTCCTGTCGGCGAACTGCTGATGAAGGTCGCTTTCCCGATCAGGAACCGCAGATACTTGGCCCTCTCGTCTTCCTGTCCTTCGGATGGTCCTCCAGAGGCAGAATCGTCTCCTAGGCGCGACGCCGACTTCTTCACCTCATCGCAGTTGATGGTGCTAGGAGTGACGACGTCTTCCTTCCGCATGCAAACCTCATATATTGGCCATTGCCCTCTCTCCGTCTCCTTCGGGAACGCCTTGGCGAAACGTTGCTGCTGGTACGTAGAGAGCTCCTTCTGACAGCTGTACATCTCGTCGATGTACTCCTGGCGCGCAAGCGTGACGGTCGGGTCATATCCCCGCTCCTCCCTGCTCATGTGTCCGAATCGATATAAGAAGTTCTGCAGGATCGTAGGGTCATCGACAAAGTTAAAACTACTTGACACCAGGCCTCCAGCTCTGTCCCATCGGATTATTCGAGCAAAACGACCACATACGACCAACATGAAACAGAATTGTCGGTGTTGCCAGCGCATTACGTTCCAAGCGTATTCCGATATCTGGCCAAGACCGACGGCAGGATCACTGCTCTTCGTCGACCGATGAAATCCTTTCACAGAGAACTGGAACGGCCGCTCTCTGTGCTCATCCGACTTGAGCTCGATCGGAAGCAGCGACCACGCCCACGACGTCCGCGCGTCGTGCGCTCGATCCTTCCCCCTGCTATTATTGATATCTTTCGCCGAGAGTGTGTACGCCTTCTGCGCCGCCTCTGTCGTTGGATAGATCATCAGATCCGGCCTCTGTCTATTGGTGTCCTTGTCCATGCTACTGTCACCTGCAGATGTGTCAGGCCACTGAGCAGTCGCTTTGACAACCAGCCTGTCCTCGTCCTTCCCGCAAGAATCAAGAATCGATGTGACGACCTCGCACTGGCATTATTACATGAAGGTTACCGTTTGGGCGGGAGAGTGTGGCGCAAGCACTTACAAAGTTCCGATACATCTCGTCCTCCTTGCCATCATAGCTGTTTCCCATAAATTGCTTGAATGTCTTGCGCACATCCTCGTTGGGGTCAGATCCTGGTACCAGCTTCTCCATAAAT
>NW_012133645.1:0-3221 GCF_000313525.1 Fibroporia radiculosa | reverse complement strand
CACTGCGGGCGCCAGGTGTACAGCTGGGAGGCTACGTCAAGTTCACGCTCTGCGCTCTCATGTACCACGGGAAACGTTTCGGAGCCTGTATGATGGGCGCTTCCGCCCAGAGGATGATTTATTTGTAGTGTACGTTCGTCCCTGTTCGTCTGGACTGTTCATGCATCATGACGGGGACGCTCTGGGCGACACACACTCGGCGCGTCAGAGGACTGAAGATGTCATTATTGGCCATTTGGGAAGCATTTGAAGCTGGGCGAGTCTGACGCGACTTAGTTTCGAGTGTCTTAATGATATGATTCCATATATCATTTATGACCGTCGTATGCCCTTGGGCTCTCATCTACGTGCACTACATATGGTACGACATCAGCCTACTCAGCCAGCCTCTTCCGCACCCTCGTCAACCACAGGTAACGAACCCGTGCGAGAGGTACTACTTCCACGCACTCCAGACGACTCCTCTCGCGAATCTCCCTTAGCCTTCTTCGCCTGGTGCGATGTCAGTGGTTCCGAGCTCTCCAGGCTACGCTTCTGTCCTCCAGACGTTGATATAACCCAAAGCATCTTGAATTGGTCAGAGCATTTGTCTCCAGAAGGTGCATAATGAGTCATAAGTGTGAAGATATCTATAATTGCTTTATGGGTGGACAATGTTGGTTTCCCCGCCGGCTGTTCTTTGGGTTCGCGAGGATAATTGATCATAGGGTTAGTGGTAGGACGCGAACGCCGATAGGGACCGTCTGGCTCTCCAACGATCAGCGTCGGTGTCTTCGAGTCCTCCCTACCTTCGAGTCGCTGGGTATATAAGGTGAGGGTGGCATAATGGTCTTTGCACATCTCGGCCAGTAATTGAGTGAGATCCTCCAATACTTGAGCTTTTGGATAGAACCCAACCTCCCCATTTCGCATATGAATCAGCTTTTGGTCTCCACCGACGTCGGCGCCGTCCTTGGAAATGTGTTTATCATACGTTAATGTCACGTAATCAAGCAGCAGCTGGCGATGCGACTGTCCGCTCAAGTTGTGTGGATGAAATCTAACGATAAGCCAATTCGTGAGATGCACGAACGACTCGATGTCGTCAGACACCTCGTGGCGTTTTATGGGGTCTTTCAATAGCAGAGCGGACATGAATTGCCATGTACCCTTCATACTTTGTCAGAGCCATCTGGAAGACGGAATCAAAAACAGCTTAAGAGACGCACCGAACGCTGTCGCTGCGCAGCTCCCTTATCTAAGTCTTCTTTGTACTTGCACATGTCCCAGTCGCTCAAGATCCCACGTATGATAGTGTTATCGTTGATCTTGGTGTCAACGTCAATCAAAACATTCCCAACGCTCACATCCCGGTGGAGAATCATAGCCTTCAGCCAAGCATCTTGATGGCCTGCATCTAAATCAATACGGGAGCACAAGCGGTAGTGATCATACGTACATTCTATCGCATCAAGAAGTATGCATATAAGCTCTCTCGAGTGGCTATATTCCGTCAGAGGCTTGCAGACTTGATATACAATCAATCGAAAGTGCACCCGCACAGATTGCTTCTTCACAAATTCCTGCGTTCTTGTCGTCTGCGGCGATGGCGATCCAGACGACTGTGACCCTCCCACATCTCCTCCGCAGATTGGCGTCAGGATGTTGCATACTGTATGCTTCCACAGTCTCTCGTAGACCTCCAATTCAGTAGGAACACTAGTCACTCGCCACACGTCCTTCAAGAATACAAGTCGTCTTAGGTGCATGTCGAAAGCAACGAATCCCTTCGTCGCTCGTCCTGTCGGCGAACTGCTGATGAAGGTCGCTTTCCCAATTAGGAACCGCAGATACTTCGCCCTCTCGTCTTCCTGTCCTTCGCATGGTCCTCCAGAGGCAGAATCGTCTCCTAGGCGCGACGCCGACTTCTTCACCTCATCGCAGTTGATGGTGCTAGGAGTGACGACGTCTTCCTTCCGCATGCAGACCTCGTAGATTGGCCACTGCCCTCTCTCCGTCTCCTTCGGGAATGCCTTGGCGAAACGCTGCTGCTGGTACGTAGAGAGCTCCTTCTGACAGCTGTACATCTCGTCTATGTACTCCTGTCGCGCAAGCGTGACAGTCGGGTCATATCCCCGCTCCTCCCTGCTCATGTGTCCGAATCGATATAAGAAGTTCTGCAGGATCGTAGGGTCGTCGACAAAGTTGACACTACTTGATACCAGGCCTCCAGCTCTGTCCCATCGGATTATTCGAGCAAAACGACCACACACGACCAACATGAAACAGAATTGTCGGTGTTGCCAGCGCATTATGTTCCAAGCGTATTCCGATAACTGGCCGAGACCGACGGCAGCATCACTGCTGTTTGTCGACCGATGAAATCCTTTCGCAGAGAACTGGAATGGCCGCTCTCTGTGCTCGTCTGACTTGAGCTCGATCGGAAGCAGCGACCACGCCCACGACGTCCGCGCGTCGTGCGCTCGATCCTTCCTCCTGCTATTATTAATATCTTTCGCCGAGAGAGTGTACGCCTTCTTCGCCGCCTCTGTCGTAGGATAGACCATCAGATCCGGCCTCTGTCTATTGGTGTCCTTGTCCATGCTGCTGTCACCTGCAGATGTGTCAGGCCACTGAGCGGTCGCCTTGACAACCAGCCTGTCCTCGTCCTTCCCGCAAGAATCAAGAAATGATGTGACGACCTCGCACTGGCATAATTACATGAAGGTTACCATCTGGGAGGGAGAGTGTGGCGCAAGCACTTACAAAGTTCCGATACATCCCGTCCTCCTTGCCATCATAGCTGTTGCCTATAAATTGCTTGAATGTCTTACGCACATCCTCGTTGGGGTCAGATCCTGGTACCAGCTTCTCCATAAATTCCTCAACCGGTACTTCAGCAAGTTGTGGCACCATCTCTTTCGCTAGATCCCCGAGACGTTTCCTTCGATCTCGCTTCTCTACAAACGCGTGTGTGCTCTGGCTCGAAGGCTTTGCACTGCGTGGCGTCGACTCTGGTTTGTTCGGCCCCGCAGACGATAAATCAGCCGATTGTCGAGGCGGGGTGGTGGGCGCGGGCACAGGTGCAGGTGTGGCGTCCTGTGAATATTCTTCCGCGGATGTATCTGTAGCCGATTCAGGTGCCTTATCAAAAATCGTGGACATATCAGATACAGTTTGAGAGTGAGGAGAAGGATGGCAGTACGCACTTTGCAGCTCGTTATTTATACGGTTTCAACCCA
>NW_012133644.1:0-3715 GCF_000313525.1 Fibroporia radiculosa | reverse complement strand
CCCCCGCGCGCCCACGCCGGCCCCCGCCGCGCGAGCGCGGCCGCCAGCGCGCTCGCGGAGAAGAAGTTGTGCAGGTGCCTGCACGCCTGCGGATGCACGCGCGTGCGTTGAGCCCACCGCACGCCTCGCAGAGTAGGGGGACGCGCTCACCTCGGCAACCCGCACCCAGAACGCCACGGTGTCCTTCCGGCTGGCGGCGTCCGCGCCGAGGATGCTGGACCGCGCCCAGCTCGCGAGGCGGTCTCTCGATGCGCGGAACGCGGCGAGGTGCGTCGCGCTCTCGGTCGTGCTGGGCCGGATCCCGTGGAGACACTCTTGGGGGTGGATCTTGGCGTAGAGCCTGTGCTGATACAGACACAGGTGCTCTGCCAGCGCGAACGGCTCTATGCGCAGCAAGTCCACCCTGGAGCCTTTGCGCCTCGGCCGTCTGCGGGGCGGGGCACCAGGCGCGGGGCCGGAGGATGTCTGTGTGCCGCATGAGCGTATGTGAATGGCGGTGATCGTGTCTGGTACTCACGGAGTGCCTGAGAGACTCGAGCAGCATTTGGGCCGTGGCGGCGAACGGGGGAAAGGAGGTGATGGAGCCCAGGAAACCCGTCAGACGGCGCGCGATGCAGGGGTCGTCTCGCAGCATCCCGTACTCTTCCGACCAGAGCCTGAAGATGGACAGCACCCGCCGCTGCGTCGGCTCCAAGTTCTTCTCCCGCCACTGCTGCAGCTCGTCGCAGCTCGCGACGGCGGGCTGGCCCATGTAGTATCGGCTGGACAGGAACAGGAACACATCATCTGCAGAAGCGAACGTCTTGAATGTCATCAGGAAGGTGCGTTGGAACCTGCTCTGCTGTGCTGGCTCTGTGATCGCAACGCCATCAAATGATTTTCCGTGTGAACAAGAAACACACCTACCGACAGTATAATCCGTCAGTCGATCCAGGAGCGCGCGGAGGGTTCCTGCCGTGATGCTCCCGTCGTCGCGCACGCGAATCTCGTCCGCAACCGCACGGGGACGCTGCGCTCCCGGAAAACCAACTGGGTCGGGATGGCCATGCACGGTGTCCGAGTCGTTATCATCCAGCTCGATGTCGGACGTCTGGGGAATCGTGCGCGTCACGGCAGATAGCGGGCCGAGCGAGTCAGAGTCAGGGCTGCTCAGGATGTTGTCCAGCTCCTCCACGCTCCCGCTCTGGACGAGGGTGGACAGCCGGCTCAGCGACGACTGGTCATCGATGAGCACGGGGCGCCGGCGAAGCTGACGGCTGATCGCTGGACTGACGGGGTCGGAATGGCTCCGTGAGTGCTCCACGAACGGGATATGAATCTTCGGCCGCAGTGGTGAAGAGTGGCGCTGGACGGGGGAAGGGAGCCTGGACCTGTGGGACAAACCGTCCTTCGACGGGGGATACGGGACCAGGTGCACGGCGACGGGGGACGCGGGCCGCTCCGGGTCATGATGGGCGAAGGTGTCGCTGTCCGAGTCCAGGTGGTCTTCACCTATGCCGTCGCCAGGCGGAACAAGGGGACTGAAGATGGATGCCGCAGCGTCCTTTCCCTCGGGCTCGGCGTAGAACCTCATTTCCGGGGCCTAGCGCGACATTAGTAATGCGAGCACGCCGGTGCCCATATCGGACTGACCTGATCCCCGTCTATCGCGCCGGTCAGGTAGTACTCAGGAATCTCCCAGTCTGGAGATGCGGCATATGAACGACCATCCCTGAGGTGCTCCGGGGGGTAGAAGACGTTGGCGTTATCATCGTAGATGCGGGGCTCTTCCCTCGGGCGCATTTCGCGCAGTGCCGCTTCAGAGATCGGCTCGACGAAAGCACTAGGGATCCAGCCCACGCGGTTTTCCGTAGGCCGCACGGCTGCCCACCAGCCCTGAGAGAAGGCCAGTGAGATTTGAGACATGCATTTCAGGGCCAGAGTACTCACCGTCTCCTCGCGCTTCACGATATCGAGCACCTCATTCTTCTTAAAAGACAGCTGGGCGGCATCACCTGCTTCATAGTCGTACAGACAGAGTACATGGAAGATGTCGGCGGTGAATGGGGTATCAGGTAGAGTCGCGGCGTCGCTAAAGCGCGAGGAGGAGAGCGCGGAGGACGGGGAATACAGTGGTCTGCGATAGCTCGAGATCGAAGAGTCAATCCAGAGACGGGGAAGGCCCCCACGTCGGAGAGAATGGGGGCGAGGAGGAGCCATGATCTGCATCAGCTATTGGGATAAATTAAATGTTGGGGAGTCTGAAGGCGGCCGCTGGAGGGAAGCAAAAGAAGGTAGTGGATCATGCACAGCACATAGCGATCTTCGAGGACAGAGATGCAGGAGAATCGGATGGAGGGCAATTGCAAGAAGAGGGGCGAGGGTGGTACACTCTTGAACTTGGACTCTGAAACCAAGGAGGAGCATATCGGGGCCGGAGGAAGATAAGGTGGTAAAATAAATAACCGCAACCATCAGTGATGGTTATAATGGCCAAGATTATGAATTCGATCCTAGAAACGATCCAGGTCCGACTGGTGTGAGACTCGCAGCAGACTTGGTGAGTGGTGGCGTCAGACACCGTTCGCTCTACTGGCCACGCTTGCGATCATGGTACTCAAAACTACACACGATGAACACGGTACTGCCGTCGAGAGGGATATTGGGATGCTGGGTAATCTTGATGGGGAGATATATTTACCACATAATCGCAATAGAACAAACGGGTTGGTTGCGTGGCCGATCACAGTGACCACATGCTCATCCTAAGAGCGGTCTGGGACCGCGACGCCGGGCGTTCTCAGCTGTGTGGCCAGCCAGCAGTGGGAGCGACCTGCTGAAAGCAGGCTTTGTGCAGCATGATGAGAACAAGATGGTCAAGGCAACAACTGAGGAATGCATCATGGAAAGATCCCCACGGGCGTGATGAACTGCTCACGGGTTGGGCTGGCTCATGCGTGGCTGCACGGATGTGGTGATATGATAGTGAGAACATGACTCGCCGGAGCTTACGCATTGCAGAGCAGGCATACACGGTGGCCCATCAGGGGGAGAAGAGGGCAACGGGCGCGCAGCGAAGGCAGCAGACAGGACAATTTGTATGTGGCAGCGCCCTCCCTGATCGCGACGGAGATGGGGGAGATGGAGCTGGACAGGCTGTACGCTGCACAGCCGCCTCGGTTGCCTGCCCGCCGACGACGGGAGGAGCCACAGCTCGTGTCCCGCCTGGAAATGGCCCTCGCCGCGTCTGTGATGCTTGCGAACTGCAAGTGAGAAGGATCTCTGGGATCTCCACTGGGGTGCTGGGCATCAGCAACTGCCGTACATCCATTGGCTCGCCCTGATGGCTGATGGGCGAGCCTGCGTATGTTGCCCACTCGCGCGCGGCCGTACTCAGGGAGGCATGAGCTGCCCGCGCTGGTGGCCCCGGTCACGGTCAGATCTTGCTGTTGGACAGATTGGTGCGCGTACCTGAGATGGGCCTCCGAGTCGATGGTTGCTGCAGCGACGAGTGGGAGGATTGCCCAGGGTCTGAATATTGAATGATGCCGTCCCACCGTCGTCCGTCCGGACATTGCGGGACTCCAGAGACGACCCCGGGGCCTCCCAACTGCGCACCCGATCACCGAAATGAGCCCGGCAAAGGCCGAACGCCCCGGAGGCGGGCTCAGTGAGACGAGACGCTCCCCTGGCCACAGTCTCGCACGACGCACACCCATCGGCGACTCGGACAGCC
>NW_012133643.1:0-9583 GCF_000313525.1 Fibroporia radiculosa | reverse complement strand
GCCGGGAGCGCGAACGTGAGCGCGGCCGCTGCGTGCACGCCCATGAGCAGCACCCGCGTGCGGCGCGTTGACCCGAGCAGCACGGGCACCGTTGGCACGTTCTGCGCGCGATCCTCGGTGAAGTCGCGGACGTCCGCCATGATCTGTGCGCGGATGAGTGCCGCGCGGAGAAGAAGGAAGAGGAAACGCATGGCGTGGCAGGTGTGGTTCACCGTCAACCAGATGATCATCTGCGCAGGGGTCCAGGGTGCGGGGGTGCGGAACCGCCCGTCGGATGTGCGCGCGAGCACGGCGCTGAGCACGCTATGGACGACAACGAAGGTGCCGCATCTGTGCGCGGTCAGCAGTCAGCGGGACACGGGAGAGGGAGGAACCAGCGTACCCGCGGATGATCCCAATGAAGAGCGCCTTCATACCGGGGATGCGCTTGATGACGAAGCGACGCTCCTTTGTGTCCTCCTTCGCGGCTGCTGCGCCCTTCTCGCGCACGCGGGCGTGCCATGTGAAGAGTGTGCAATCCCAGAGCAGTGCGGGAGTGACGAATGCGGCGGTCACGAGCGCGGTCGCGAGGGGTGCGAGGAGGAGGGCAGCAATGAGGGCGGCAGCGCTGGCGAGGAGCAGTACACGTGCGTGATCGAAGACGGCGAGGACGGAGCCGTCGTGAGTCTTGCGGGCGTGGGTGAGCGTACCGGCGTGATCGTTGTAGTGGTCGAGCCCGATAGTGAGGATGTCGGCGGAGACACAGATGACAATCTGAGTGTGAGTTAGCAGGGATGTGAGTATGTGACGGACAGGAAAGGGGAGAGACAACGTACGGGCCGCCAGTCGAGGGTGTCGTAGATTGCATGGGAGATGAAGGCGGAGAGGACGAGGCTGCCGAGCGAGGTGGAGAGGGGATGGCCAACGAGCTTGTCGTAAAGCTTGGAGATGCTGAGGAGCGGAGGGGACTCCATCATGTCTGGCGATGAGTTGTTTTGCGCTGATGCAGGATCTGTGTGTCCAAAGGGAGTTTATGTAGGCGTAAGTGGGTACTCAGTGGAGCGGATTGGTCGCACGGAGGTACACTATCGTTAATCTCATTTCACAGCTGAACTGTAGCCACGGTTTGCATGTGCGCATGTGTTTTAACCCAACGCGAAGAAAAGATCTCCCAAAATGGGCTAGAGGACAGTGGACACTGCGAAGCTCGGGTGGAAGCCCGGCGCCGCTCTTCTGTCCTCACGCCATGCATCAATACATCACCGCTAGGAATGCAAGCCCACATGTCAGCGCCGCTGCTAGTGCAGTGGTAGGTTTATCCACTGGAGGCATGTCTGCTGGTCCTTTCCACACCTCTTCTCGTCTCCTCGTCCCACCATGAGCTCGCACAACAACACGGGGGAAGATATCCTCAAGCGCCATGTCCACGACGGAAACTTGCCTCCAAGACCAGCCATCTCGCCGACTGCAATGGTCGACGCGGCCCCGCATACATCGGACTCGCACTCAGACTTGGAGAAGAACGCATTGTCTGCCACGATCAGCATGGACACCGGCGGGGAGGGTGCGACAGAGGCCGACCCACCCGTACCAGACAACTATGCCGAGATCCATGGCCTTGCGCACAGCATGAAGCCTTGGGAGATCCATGTCACCTTCTTTAGGTGAGCTTTCTCCCTCTCCTGCTCTCTCCTGATTCTGCCTTTGGTAACCATTCTGATTGATACTGATGCTAAACGCATCTCAGCCTCGCCATCGGTGGCTTCCTCGCCGCACTGGACCAAACCATCGTCTCCACCTCCATGCCCACCATCGCATCCGAGTTCTTCGCTCTCAACCAACAGAGTTGTACGCCCCCCCCCTCTCTTCATTTGTTCTCAACATTGATTTATGGCTGCTAGGGATTGCAACGTCCTACTTGCTCACTAACACCGTTTTCCAGCCCTTCTTTGGTCGTGCTTGCGAGCTCTGGGGATGCAAGGTCCATCCTTTCCTCCCACATTCATCGTTTGTGCAGGCCAGAATCCGTTTCATCTCTCGCTCTTAGGCTGTCCTATTCGTCTCGATCACTATCTTCAAGTTTGGCTCTCTCATGACCGCTACCGCGCAAAATTTCATCTGGCTCTGCTGCGCGCGCGCAGTCGCAGGTGTGTTCGCTTCCTCCGGTAGAATGGCAGAATGAGACGCACACTGACGAACTTTTATTCCTATCGCAGGTATTGGCGGTGCAGGACTGATGGTACGTGCACCTCTTCTCCGCACGCATCTTTCCTTCTCATCGCCCACCATGCTCACGACGCCATCCGCAGGTCAGCATCATGATCATGATCAGTCAGTGCGTCCCTTCTCGCCAGAAAGTTGACTGTAGGCGCCTACCTGACACTGCATGCACAGGATGGTGCCACTCCGAGAGCGTGGTCGGTACATGGGCGTCATGTATGCCCGCGTCACACTCGCGAGCGTCCTTGGTCCGGTGCGCACCCTTTTTTCGAATGTCAAACCCATGGCTCACCACTCCTCTTCCGTACGCACAGGTCCTCGGCGGTCAGTCACTTTCCTTCTCTCGCTCCTTCCACGCTCACCGATCCACAGGCATATTTACTCATGACGTTACCTGGCGCTGGTGCTTCTACATCAACCTGCCTATTGGCAGCACTGCCGTCCTCGTGCTGCTCTTCTTCATCCCCAAGGTCCCGTCCGCTCCCCGCCCCGCCTCCGTCGGCCTGCGCGACATCGATTTACTCGGCATCGCACTGCTCTCTGCATCCGTCACTGCGCTCCTCCTCGCTCTCACCTGGGGCAGCGGCGTCTACCCCTGGGGCAGTGCGCGCATCATCGCGCTGCTCGCCGCTGGCGCTGGGCTCATACCGCTCTTTGTGCTCTGGAAGCGCCGCGTGCGGGCATGCGGGCGTGTGCCCGTAATCCCGCTCGAGATGTTCCGCCACCGCAACGTCGTCGCGTCGACGGTGAACTACTTCTTCACACACATGAGCCTCTTCGGCATCACCGTCTACGTCCCGACGTACTTCCAGCTTGTCAAGGGCGACTCGCAGCTCATCTCCGGGCTCGAGCTGCTCCCGTTGTGCGTACTATCCTCCTGGCTCCAAACACTCTCCGCTGCCTTTAACATTTCACACACAGCGTCGTCCCACTCTCCTTCTCCTCCGTGCTCGTCGATCACCTCGTTGTGCGCACGGGCTGGGTGCGTCCTTGGCTCTGGGCCGGCGGCGCCATCTTCACGCTCGGCGCGGGGCTTGGCGCGCTCATTGACGCGACAACGCCGCGCGGCGAGGCGCTCGCGATCCTCGCTGTCGCCGGCTCGGGCATGGGCTTCGTCTACCAGACGAATACGCTCTCGGCGCAGGGCCAGGTAGGCCGCGGCGAGCTCCCGCGTGTGACGACAATGACAATGTGGAGCAAGAGCCTCGGCGGCATCATTGGCATCGCCGTCATGGGCACCATCCTGCAGAACGTCCTCGTCGCGCGCGTCCGCGCGGACCCGCGCACCGCGCCGGTGCGTCCCCGCCCCTTTCTCTTTCCCTCTCCTCTTTCCTGTGGCCGCGGTGGCTAAAGCATGTGGTTTCTGATTATTGGACTTGCGGCGGCAGTATGCGCAAGACATGGACTCGACTGCGCTCCTCGCGCGCGTCCCGCCCAGGGTGCAGTACCTCGTGCGCGGCGACTACGGTGTCACGTTCTCGCGCATGATGCTCGCCGCGACCGCGTTTGCCGCCGCAGGCCTCGCCGTATTGCTCTTCGCGCAGCACGTCCCGCTCGACCGCCGTGCCAAGGACTCGGAGGATCCGTATATTCGCGCCAGTCGCGCGAGCAGAAGGTCGGACGAGAAAGCGGCAGTGGCGGTGGCGGGAGATATGGAGAAGGAGAGCGGCAATGACGGCAAGTGCGTCTCGAAAGCATGCAAAGAGGCGGACGGGCAGGGGCTGGCGGCGTCTCATCCCGTGACGGTCGTGGAGGATAAGCTCGTGGGCGCGGATGCTACGTCAGTCAGATCTCTTGGGAAGCGGCTGCATCGGGAAGAGTCTGCATCAACTGAGTCTGTGATGGAGGGGGGTGTATCAGAGGCTGGCTAGGTACGGATCGGGTGCGCTGGAGAATGACGCAGTACAATACGCAGAATCATATCTATGCGCCTGGGACTATGTAACGTCCAATCAGTCGACGATCGTGATTTTGACCAGATTGTAGCGTCTGTGTGGTCTCGTACACTGTGTTGACACGTCTGAGAACGAGACTCTATCTGCGTATGGTCAAGGATCACGATCAATACTGCCCTGCATTTGGTCAAGAGCTCGATGATATTTCTCATTATCGGAGCATCTCGTATGGTGCGGCTTTGTTCGCGATCATTCTTTGCTGGACTAGCTCAAGAAAATTTCCTCACATCTCTCAAGTCTAATTACGGTATGTTGTCATAAACTGTGCATCAAATAATGCGTTTTTCTTCAACTTAAACAATTTCGTATTACGTCATGTACTTAGTCGTAGACTATTCTTCTTCCAAGACGCAAGCCCTACGCGGCATATCGTAGAGTCGGTCCGACTAGGCAGACCGTTTCTATATGTGATTTTGGAGCTCGTTTGTCCGATGTAGGCATAGCTGCCTACACGCAAGAGCTCTCCAAAAGTGCAAACGTCTTCCATTCCCTCTGTTATGTGCCAGTAACCTCATTTTGATATTGACAGACTGCACACAATACTTATAAAGTGATGATATCAGTGACTAGTATATCGATGAAACTGCCTTTGTTCGATAGTATGAGCTCTCTTCCTGCCTTATCTCATCAGGCCAGGCGAATAGAGGTGTTGAGGTGAACAAGTTCAGATAAGTTGCTATTGAGTTGCTAGCACTTACCTCACCGGAACTGGCCCACCCAACTGAAAGGATCCGGCCGGACCTCGATCAAGAAACATCATGTGAAAACAAATTCTATTTTCCCCCCAATTTTGTCCATTGTCCACTGCCCGGGCCCTTTATAAACTAGATTCCGAGTTTATATTCTATACCGGTATCGTTGGCTTACTCGATAAGTAAACCCCACTCATATCACCAAGTACGCAATGCGGGCAATATCCAAAGCACGAGTAGCGAACATGCGTCGAACGCAGCTCGCAAGAGACGGTGAGTTTTCATCGTGTTCGGAGCTCGAACATGAGTGCTTGACTGTCCAACATGGGTGATCGGCAGCTTCTGATTGGCTGAACATCATGCTTGACGGCAATGTCCGAATAGCATGTTTTAAACGTCGAAGATGGCGAACAAATGCTGTCTCAAGCGACCAATGCTTTTCTCCATGTTCGCAGTATGTTGAGCGCCACCACTTTTTGACTTCCAAGCGTCTAAAATTTTTGAGGCAGAGCTTGTGTGACAGCCCTTTGCTAGTCGTTAGTTTTGATCTTGTGGTTTGAGGAGTGCAGGATGCTGATGACCATCTCATGCATGTTGCCAGTGATCTTTTCGCACGCCAGAAGCGTATCTCCTCACCTGAGTTCGGTCATGGTTGAAATGAAGAGTTTATACTCAAGCCGGCGCCACATACTAGTGTGACTGCGCAGTGACACAAGGAGAATTGATTGAATTCGGGACCTTTGGGCCTATTCGGATACCGTCTCATGAAGAGCTAAGGACAATACGCCACGCACATGGACGCCGCTTTCAGCGTTTGAACTTCGAAGTGAGGCTGTTCCTCGCTTACCCTATTGAATATGTAGTGGGCTGATACGTGCGGAAGACTGGACCACCTGTAGACAGATGCGGCGCCTAGATCTATCTTTGTGAGTGTACAGAAAGTAATTGATTTCCTCTGAGCATGTCAAATAAGGTTGCAGTGAGGTTGTGGCGCAACCTCAAAGATGGAGTAGTCTAGTTCTTGTTCTGGGTGCACCCAAGGACCCAACCATGTATATAAGGAATATCTCCAAGGAAATCTCCTTTGATCACGTTTCTGAGTGTGAATTCTGCAGTGTCCCAGGAATGCTGGCAGGCGACTGTTAAACAATCTCCTCACTATCCAACAACCTACGCCCTTCGTCTCAAGTGGTATCTTGCTGTTCTCTCGCACATCGCACTCGTTTGAAATTTCCAGGCTCGTACTGAGATATGGCGGGTGTGTTTAATGCTAAATCATTTACTCGATGGTGCGGAATTATGACACGGGACCATCAGCGTCCAACAGCTTTAGGGTCAACCCCTACGGATATGTGCCCACGGAATGGATTTGTGCCTTCTTTGTCGCCCTATTCTCTGTTTCCACGTGTATGTTCCCGGTCCAATTATCTGCAAGAAAATCTCATGACAAAACTTCCCATTAGTGATACATGCATTTCAAGTTGTTTATACTCGACTATGGTGGCTCTTCCCGATGGCATGTGTCGCAGGTATCCTCGAGATTATAGGCTGGAGTGGAAGGCTGTGGTCCAGCCAGAACCCTCTTGCCAAGGAACCGTACCTTATGCAGTCCGTAAAATTTCACCTCGGGGACACGTAAAACTGATCATGTTTTCTCCAGAATTGTCACAACAATCATTGCACCAACGCCCCTCATTGCGGCTAACTTCATCATCCTCGGAGAACTTATCCGTCACCTTGGCCACTGCTATAGTCGGCTCAGTGCAAAAGCGTGTACATATTGCGGCATATGGTCTTCGATGCATCATTAATTCTATCCATTTTAGACATGCTCGTGTTCGTTTCATGTGTAAGTGCATCTTTTATGCTCTACTTTTTGAATTGAGAAATTCAAACGTTTATGGATCCGGTGGACTTTATAGGATGGTATCGCCCTTGTCGTACAAGCAGTGGGTGGCGCCATCGCTTCGCTAGCCATCAATCAAGGCAAAAGCCCTGAGCCTGCAAGCGTTTATATTCTCAATAGTAGTGTTTCACTCATCATTTGTATCATGCAGGGTTCCCATGCCATGCTTGCTGGGATCGTTTTCCAGTTAGGTGCGCGCATCGATTCACAATCCACACTCACTTCTCACCGTTAACGTGTCTGCCCAGCTTCTATCACGATATACATAACACTTGAGATGGAGTTCATCCTTCGATTCCTTTACGACAGGCCTCTGCATATCGCTGACGAGCCTTCCAAGGCGTACAAGTTTGACAAGAATATGAAGCTCATGCTGTTTGGACTCGCACTGAGTAGCGTCTGTATCTACATCCGGTGCGCTTACTCTAACTATGGTCTCTATATTCTTCGACTCATTCATGGTTATCCCTCTAGGTCCGTGTACCGAACTATAGTCCGTATACCCTCATGATCTATATTGCCGATCAGATATTTACAACCATTCTTCTGCAGGAGCTGTCAGGGGGGTGGCAAGGCTACATAAATACTACTCAGCACTTTTTTGGTATGTTTTTATACTATGTATTGTACCTTCCTCTTGCTAATCCTCGTGCGCTTCATGAAAGACTGGCTAGACGGCGGGATGATCGTTCTCGCCATGTTCACCATAAACTTCTTCCACCTGGGCTTCCTCCTTGGCCACGCGAATGTATGGAATGCCACTCCCCCTGTCGAGCCGAAGCATGGTGACAGGTTTATTTAATAACGGGAACGGGAAATACATGGAAGACATACTGGTGTAAAACAAGTATGACCTGTCCCAACCTAATGGGACGTTTGCATTCTTTTACCTGGCCTTCCCTATGTTGCCATATGCTCTTACCGTGTTCGTAGCTATATGTTTCTTTTGGTTACGCATAGGACAGTCTGTATCATCTGAACACTTTGCGATGTGTGCATGTCTTTGTTTCTGTCTGCACGCTCGCTGTGCTGCTGAGGGACCACCGGAAACCAGACTCTGCAATACGAGCTGTACCCAGAGTTGGGGCAAGATTCCCAACTGTGCATGTCCGCGCATTTGCTTTTCGGGATGGTAAATCAAGTTCGGTGTGATAAAGTTCGATAGTCGGATAGAAGACCACAAATTGCGCAGCGCATGGCATGGGCCACACGACGTTGATGCTGTGTAAGGCCAGCCGGCTTTTACAAGCCGAGTAGAATAGCGGTGAGCCTCCCCACTCGTCTTCTGCTCTCTGCTGCATGGCATCTGTACCAGCGTCTCCCATACTTCCAGCCACCAGAGCCCTGCTTGTAACAGAGGCAGGAGGGGTGCTTGCGAAAGGAAATGGTGAGTGCACAGCCAAGACTATGTGGGCGACTATTGATTACTGAATGTTGAACGGCAGGAGGTGAGGCACAGTTTCCGTCCATACTCGCGGCAATGCACTGAAGGCTCTCCCTTCGGCGATCAATTGTGCTTCCAATTGAATTATGGTGGAAGGTGATTGATGTCATAGCCGACATCTTGTACAGAAGACATGGCGGGAAGCGGATGCGAGAGCTGGCGATGGTGAGTCAGGCGTCGGCTGCTACGCCATTCCGAGGAGGGTCGTCGATTTCGTCCGATCTGTCACCGAATCGGTCAGTTTTGGTCCCCAGCCCGAAGGACCAATTGCAAGACCGATTTTGCAGAGGGGGGCACGTGCCTGCCTCCCGCCGCCCGTGCTCAGCACTGAGTTCTTTCCGGTTCGGCGGTGGGGGGGGGGGGGGGGAAGCAGCGCCGTTCGAGTCAGTCCAGTTATAGAGGGAGCGTACGCAGGATGTATTATGTAGAGCTAACTAGGGTACATGGGTATCGTATGGGACAGCTACGGTGGACAAATCCCACTCAGTCAACTATGGCCTATCTTCCTGCTGAAATGCATACAGCCTCGCATGCCGTATCTCGCGGGCACGGAGAACGAAAGAAACAATATGATGAGTGATCACATACCTCTACGAAGCACGCACAGTGAGCCCCAGATGAGACGAGCCAGGAGTGAAGAGGCAAAGGGGCGACAAGCGACGGCGACGACTCATGGAGGGCCTGGTCGAACGAATTCCGCTCAGGACAAGACGGCGGCCACGCTGAGAGCCGCACCGCTTCCACTTGGGACGCTCGACAAGGATGGAGAGGCGGAGGAGGTGACAGCACTTGGGTGATGCTCGCGTTCGCGTTCGCGTTTTGCGTCCGAGTTGCCGGCACGAAGCTGGTTGATGCACAAGTATTTGACCCCGTTACAGTCCATGACATGTCAGAAATCCGTTTCGGGCACCTGAAACACACTGTAGAGCTCGAACAGGGGGCCGTCGTCTGCTGTGACTGTCAGCCTCTTTACGATCATGGATGCAAATGCTCCATACTCCGTTGAGCATTCGCCACCAGATTTCTCGCGCACGACGAGCTCGTCGTACATGGCCTCGAGAGTGACGAGGAACTGCTTGGGATGGAAGTGGGTGCCCCGTGTGAAGATCCCCTCCGGTTGCGGGAATGGTGGCAGCTCCTCCACGACGTCAACAGTGCCGCCGCCTGCACTGCCGATATCTTTCTCGACCCTCTTCGGCTTCTGTAGGACTCCATCAGAGCAATATCCCTTCTTGTGGTTGATTTTCGTGCACCGTGTGCATGCGCTGACCTTCCGCTGGTCGCCATGAGCATGAGCGGCTTGGGTAAGTTTGAGCTCGAGAGTGTTACAGCTTCATGAGGGGGGTTCTTTTTCTTTGCCTAACTATTCATCGTTGACCCTGTACTG
>NW_012133642.1:0-10151 GCF_000313525.1 Fibroporia radiculosa | reverse complement strand
GGGGGTATCGCTACTCAGTATATAACGAGACGTGCACGTGTGGGTAACAAGGTTTCGATATGTAGAAAACAAGGTTTAAGTAAATGGGTGTCCGGAGCGATGCGAATATCTTCTCTATCCGTATGTTTTGAACACTTTAGTGAAATCATTTCCAGTACACCGTAGTCATAGGTGGGTCCCAGGCCACCTTCTGAGAACGTATCAGATTTCAATACTGTCCGTATTAGGGAGGACGAGACTGCTCCGGCATTAGATCATCAATTCATTGAATTTTCATTAGGAAAAACGTAAACGACGTAAATTAGACATATCAAGAATGCCCTGCCGCAG
This sequence comes from Fibroporia radiculosa, assembly GCF_000313525.1. Taxonomy (NCBI): domain Eukaryota; kingdom Fungi; phylum Basidiomycota; class Agaricomycetes; order Polyporales; family Fibroporiaceae; genus Fibroporia; species Fibroporia radiculosa. The sequence continues at coordinate 9,821 of NW_012133642.1, read as the reverse complement.
CCGTGTCATAGAGGCTGTCACCACAGAGCGACAGCGGCAAGCAGAAAGCAGCTCCCGACACATGCAGACGCAAAAATACTGATGCTTATGGGCACTGCTGACCACGCATATGCAAGAATACCTAGCAGGGCGAGGACGAACCCCAGGCACGCCATAATCACCGACAAATCGAGACAGCGAGATAGTCGCTGCACGGGAAGGTCCAAGCTACCGACACAGCTCCCCGACGTGGACATGGCAGGATGTGCAGACAACGAGCCTGTCTCTACGTGCGGAGGCTGCGCGGGTGCGGCGACGCGAGGCGCAGTGAGGCGCAAACAGCGGATCCAGACGCGCTCAAATACGTCTTCCGCTCTGGGTGCACCCGCGCCCGGTGTTGGCGAGCGATGGAGAGGGCATTCTTTGAGCGTCGATTCGCCCCACGTGGAGAATTGGCGCCCCGAATGGTTTGCGTATTCGACCCTGGGCAGCGTGGACACCGCCTCTGCAGCGAGTAGTTCGTATCGACACAACACAAAGGAGCCGATGAATGCCACGATCGCTGGGTGTATCGGGGCGAAATCAGCCTCTCAATCAGACGTGTGAGGTATCATGCGTACCCGACCCGACGTGGAAGATGAGCGCGCCTGCGAGACTCGCCGTCGTGAGCCGATCCGGCACTGTCCAGCTCTCCTCGGACGACCCCGTGTGTGCTGCGAATGACGACAGCGTGAAAAGCAGCGCGTCTGTCGACGCGAAGAATGTTGCCTGGAGGGTGTGGTAATTCAAGAATACCCAAAATTCTATCGAGCTGACGACTCACGAGAGAGCTTACAAGCTGCAGCCTATGGAGCCAGATTTGGATCACGTCGTTGACCGTCCTCCTGAGCGCTCCGTGGCTCGTGCTACACGTTACTTGCGCCGCGGCTTGGTGGTCCACAGACTATAAATGAGCAGGAGTATCACAAGATGTAGAGGTGAATATACTCACACATGAAAAGAGACCGGAGATACCGTGCTAGAAGAGTGCCCTGGAGCGGGGCGACACGCGCCTTACATATAGTCCCCTACGACGTCGGGTGCGTCTTGCGGCGCCTCTGCGGAGCGGGAGCTGTCCACAAGACCGTCGCAACTGCAATTCTGCGGTCAGATATCAGCACCCATGGTTCCATTTCCGACTAAGCCAAGCTGGCAGTGGTGTGATGCGAGACTCCAACAGCGCCATTCGTCGCGCCGGTTCTGGTAGGACCAGGGTTCGAAGCGGCGATGATCCGAGCAAATAGACTTTGCTTCCAAGCCTCGGGATTGCCGAATACGGGTCGACTCCCTCGTGGGGGCTAAAGCACTCCGAAGAGGCAGCTGAACTGCACGCATAAAGATGCAATAACAAATGGAGTGGGAGCTGGTGAATGGCGCGCCAGTGATTGATCACCACATATATATGCGTCCATTCCTCCGTTACCGACTGCGAGCGTTGATGTGTTCCTCGACGTCATACTATATGACCCATTGGATAGACCTGGACGCCTCTACCGTTGAATGCTTGCGGTGACTATCTTCTCAGGGAGGCCCCGGAGTAGACAAAGTTTAAATATGTTGCACTTCAATGAAGAGGTGTTTGGGGATGTAACATGGGCTATTCATGAGGTTTGTATCATGGAAAGTGACAAGATGACTCCTTAATGATTCACATACCCTGCCAACAGTTTTCAATCGTTCCTATAGACCCTCGTTGGATCGTTGCGATAATTCTCTGCAACAGGGAGTGCTTCTCTGCTGCGACTCGTCTAGTATATCAGCGAAAATATGAACGGCACCAATACTTACTCGAAGGGTAGTACCGGCGCGCCAGGCGCAACACCTCACGCATATCTACTTATTGCCTTCGGCCTTCCGTCTACTAAGACTCTCGGTACGCGTCGTATCCAGACAAGCTGGAAATGCTGATAGCAAGCCAGAAGGTTCGAGGTCGCGCCAGATACGCCGCTCGGTGCTCGGAATTGAGGTCCAGAGCGCTGTAATGGCGGATGACGGCTTCGGTGCGGCCGCAAGATCAATTCGACGACGACTAGGAAAAAAACGACAAGTCTGGTGAGTGAGATGAATTCAGGCCTTCCCCGTGAGCTGATCAAACGAAATGACACGGTCATGACGTATCAGCAGATAGTCAGCAAACAAAATCTACGAATTTTCGAGTGGAACACAGAAAATGTGTAGTGCATTGGTGGAGCTGCAACATGGTAAGTTCAAACTGAGGTCAAAGAGATGCTGTCTTCAGTCTAATATAATGCCTTCACTCCGTGTGTACCACATTGGAGATGTATCGATTCCGAGAATATTCTGGACTAGAGCAATGACTACATTGCGATTCCGAGAAAGCTGGACAGAGATTTTCGTCCTATTGCTCCCCAGTGCCAGAAACATCTCCTCCACGAGCCCATCAGTGGGAAGTTAAGCAGTCTGGATCGTACACTCAGCGAGCTTGTGAACGCGTCTTTCGATATCCGCCATCGCTTTGGGTTGAACATTATCTCTGCCCTCTCGTATTGACTTGGCCGAGCTTGTGTTTGAGAGCGTACCCTGTCAGAAGAACTCCAGTGAGGAAAACCTGAAAACATGGTAGGCACATCCTGGGAGTGTAGGGGAGGTGCCACAACACTGGGTTTAGGCGGCATGCATTGACGGCTAGGGCGATTTCTGTACTCTGTGGCTGTATTGCAGAACGAAGGTGTCAGCGGTTCAGTCGTAGACGTATTAAAATTATGAGGGGTTATAAGGGAGTTCAACAATGCACTGACATGACTGTAAGTTTCAAGTGATGGGATGATGGAGGTAAACCTAGGGCTCACGCTGACGCCAAGCTCGAAGTAGATGCGGACTTGGGTAAAAGCCAGAGGCACAGCGATACATTCTGGATTAGACTCAGACAACCTCCCACCTCCGCTCATAGCACAGAAAGACGCATCAGCTTATGGTCGACCACAGTTAATTGCATCAAGGAGATCGGACATCGTAACTTGAAAGCTGCATACATCCTCGAGTAAATCCACCCTTTTCCGGAGCAGTGGTGTGGAAGCGTTAGATAATTCCCGAGCCTGTATCTACTGACAGCAAGGGTCGTACGAATGTACGCCGTGCTTAGTGTAGGTTGCGCAATCTCGAACTAGTAACCCACAATTACCATTGAAATACTTGCTATTCTCGTGCTTCAGTAACTTTGTCAGCTCGCCATCTATTCCGGATTGGACCTCATGGCAGCCATTGAAGTGTCTCCCATGGCCTTGTGAGTTCAACAGGCAAACGACCACTAGGAACAGCGCTCTTGCGAGGACCGGAAAGAAGAGCAGATTTTGCCACGCGTGGACCACACGACGAGAGCGAGGCTCCGTTTTCCTCTATTGCGTGCTGGGGATAGTTGTTTGCGCAGTGACAAACGTGCCAGCGTCGCTCTCACCACATCGCAAGGATCGCCAGCGCAGTGGATGATGCAGAGCGGGAGATGGAGCGAATACATATGGCTAGCTGGGAGTATCCGGGGTTGCCTCAAGGCTGCCATCCGATAACACGCCTGACTCGTCTGATGCGGCAAGCAACTCTCGCGCAACGTGGGTGCCGCCACCTAGCGGCGTGCATCGACATGGCGAAAGGTACTAATCTCCCTCCATCCTCGCACTTTCCTCCCCAATCCACACACAGTCCACTGCGCCGCCCTACCTTTTCAACCAGCCCGATTAAACATCCCCCCAGACGATAATGGAATCCGTGAGTGTTCTCGTCCTGCGTGTATCCACGAGCACGGACGCCTGACCATGAGCGTAGATGATGGACATCGATTCGCATCTCACCCAGCTGCTTGGGAACATGACGCTCGACAGCCGGTGGCACAAAACCGTCTTTGTGAGTTGCTTCTCTCGCTCGCGCACTCGCTCGCCATGCTGACAGTCGGCGGCACCATGGAGAAAGGAAAGCGAAAGGCCGGACCTGAGATCACCAACACCGGAGCACGACGCCCTCATGTCAGACTCGTCCGATACCGAAGACCCGACCTATCAGGTACGCCCCGCTCGCTCACTCGAGAGTACGCCCTTTGTGTCTGACTAGCCCGCTCGCCTGCCCAGCGCCCAAGCACATTGGCGTCCTCAAGCTCCATCGAGACCGCAAGCGCGCCGCCGCCCTGCGCCTGCGCCCTAGTCCAAGCGCTCCGCGGCCTGGTCCACGCAGGCCAGTACCCCACCACCGGCGGGGAGTACCTCGAGGCCATCTTCACGCACCGTGAGGCGTTCGCGGCGTTTCCGCAGGGCCACCGGGCGTGTGCCGTAGAGTTCAGCAACTTGGCCACAGACCTTGAGCGGCGCGAGATGAGGGCAGATAGAGACGGCGATGGGGAGGCGGCGGCGGCGTTTAGGCATGAAGCGTGGGTGCTGTGGTCCAGCATTCAGTCGAATTCGTAGATCTAGGTAAATGTGGTGTGGAGAACGCGTTGCTTACTGTCTCTGAGAGACCGTTGTACTCATAAAGATGTTCATATTAGTATCAACCATTTACAATTTATAAGTGATGTCATTACTTGTAAATCTACGCGCAGCATTTTTGGTTTTTTCATGACACTCACGACTTGAGCGTAACAAATCATCTGTGGTAGGGTTTGCCTCTCGAATATGTTGATTCGGAGGGCATCCGATGCATACTTGATAGTAGATGACTAGATGCAGAACATGGCAAAGAATACTACCATGTACTCCGTACAGATTGATATTCGATTTGTGTGGTACACTTTTTGAACCCCAGATAAAGTGATACTCGAGCTCTCAGACACCGAACAGTTGCAAACAATCCTGCTCACTCGGAACCCGCGTTCGACGTACAGAGACGACAAGATGTGTGAGGATATGACGTCGAGTCATGAGGATCTGACTGTTTCGAAGTCTGCGATGCATGAGATGGCTACATCTTGCCTTGTTGCGTAAGAGCCCCTTTCCACTCCTTTTACTTACGTACTGCACACGAACGCATGCGTACCTGGATATCCAACTTAACTTCGCACAGTTTCGGGTGATCAGCGGTAGCACAGCCACTCAGACACTCACCATCTTGGTGTGGAAGTGTGTATCAACATGTGTGGGGCAGAATCCGCGCTCCGGCATTCGAGTGAGATGAGGCTCGAGATCCGGATATCCCAGAACGCATTACATCACATACCAAGAAGTTACGTACAATGAAGCGTGAAGGGATGAGACAATGCGAGAGGTGAAGCATCTGATCTTCGTGCGCCGTGGGCAGCGAGATATCCGCCCGGCACCAAACGTCCAGCTTTCGAGATATGGACTCTTTTGAATCAGAACAACAACAGCGGAAGCAGACTATAACGGGCGGTCAAGGCACAATAAGTGAAAGAGTGGGGGGGGGCAGTAGGATTCGTGCAAAAATGATCAGCTCAGGCTCTGGTGTTGCCTCGAGGCAGTCGTCAATGATCCGATAACGGGCATGACTCGGCTGATAGGGCAAATACCGTAACTGTGCAGAGAGCACGGGCATGGCCAGACGTACTACATAGCCTTGATCGCCGCAGCCGTTCCTCTGCTCGCGCTGAATTTCGCGCGTCACAAAGACTTGACGAACTGCCTCGAACAAAACCAAGATTTGACAGCTGCATTTTAGCACAGAATGGAGACTGTGAGTGAAAAACGCAGTGGAGAATGCAGGGATATTGACCAATGGAAGCAGGTAACGGATGTCGAAGTGCATCTCATCCAACTCCTCGGGAGCATGAGGCTGGAAGGAGGATGGGACAAGCCCAGCTCGGTGAGTTCCCCAACAAGCATCAAAATCTCGACATCAATCAATGGCACTGCGGAGAAGAACAGCCCAAGGATAGACGGAGGTTCACCACCACAAGATAGTGATACAATCATGTCCAACTCCATCGATACAGAGGACCTCCACTACCAGGTATGCTCGCAGCACAAACCAGCCAACGTACCTCCCATTCTGAACCACAATGGCAGCACCCGCACGGACATCCAGCCGCGTCTGTCAACGAGAACGAAAATGCGCGACCACCCTGCGGCTGTGCACTCGTACAAGCTCTGCGTGGGCTCATCCGCGCAGGCACATATCCCGCCACGAGCGGAGAGTACCTTGAAGCGATATTCACGCACCGGGAGGCATTTTATGCGTTTCCGCAGGGCCACCGGACGTGTGCGATTGGATTCAGCGACCTGGCGGTGGACCTGGAGCGGCGACAGTATGTTGTGAAAGCAGATGTGGACGAAGTGGCTGCGACGGCGTTCAGACACGAAGCGTGGGTCATCGCAAGCAGCAGTAGGTGGTAAATTACGGGTACGATATACGCTGTGTAAATTATAATGCATGTGCGAATACACAGTGAGGGTGCGAGCTGCAAGCGAGCGCGCGCACGAGAGCTCCATGGGCGCTTATTATCGACAGTCGAATCACATGGGCAGCCGCTCATATGCTCTTCCGTTCAAGCTCTCTTCTCTCTTCTTTCTTCCTTTGTAGAAGAGACGGGCCCTGGTAGGAGAGACGGAGGCACATAGTCTACACTGGCAATGATCAGCGACTTGATTCTAAATTCTTCCGCTTCGAGCATGCCAAGATCCGTGGACAGCTCAGTGGACCGTACTCAGCGGGAAGACTCACACGACCGTATGCAAGCACAACGACTCTTTTACTTCCTTGGAGCCTGAGTGAGAGCGGGCGAAGTGAGTCATGTTGTCAAATTTGTGGCAAAATATCGCCGCTCGTACTCACAGTATAGTGTCTGATTTATCTTAGGATACCCAGTCTGGTCATATGCGGTGGCTGCTAGAGCGCATAGCAATGTGGAATCTGCGGGTGATGCCCTGTACACTTGGCATCACCCAGTCGGCGACTGTCCGATTTAGAAATTGCTGCATCTCGCGTCCTAGCTGTACTCGTGTCACCGTGAGTGTATTGACTGGAGATGTAGTTAGACATCGCCACGGAGGAGTCGGACTGATGGTCAGTGGAGTCGCCGTATTTGGATGTCTTAGACGCAAGCAGTACGGTACAAGCTTATAGCGCGGTTCTCGAGCGGCTGTCTCCCACCTTATATGCGCCGGCACAGTAATGTCGTAGAAGATCCCCCTTGCCCTCAATGGCTGGACAATTTAAAGGTAAGCCTCTGTCAGAAACTTCTCGGACTGCAATGGTGAACGGCTTACTGTTCATGAACAGGCAAACGCCTCTGTGAGGCCGCCCCCATGTTCGATGAACCTCGACCAATCCTTCGCTCGATGCCCTCGGGCCACCTTCTACTCTTGGAGCCTGGAGGGTACATGCAGAAAAGCCCGTTGCCCATGGGAGACGGTCATAGTGAGCGCAGTCAATTCTTCGAAGCTGAAAAGCCACGACAATGTAAGTATATGTGCGCATTGCTGTCTTTGCTATTGACTACTCACGCTCCGTGATCAGGGACTCAAACCGACCAGGACGAGACTGATGCAGAGACAAAGAGGAGGATCATGAAGGACCTTGTCAATTCGTGGATGGACCGACTCCAGCTGATCAGTGTGATCGTGCGTAGATCCCGCGTACGGTCTACTCGTAATCCTGACGCATGTTTCCACTAGACTACGTTCTTTGCTGCAACCGAAGCACAACTTCTTGGATTCGCTACGCCGGATGTGGGCGAACATACATCGCTCATACAGCACGCTGCCACGACCATCCTCGCGGGTGCGCTCGTCGTGCACCTCTTTGCAGGTAAGCCATACGCATAGTTTACACAACTCGCCCAGGTTGACTCCCACCTCTAGCCATCCTCTCTTTCCTCGCTGCGTTTTTCCTGATTCGCTACCGCCTTAAGGAAGCCAAACGCGCGGAGGACGTGATCGAGAGTGGGCCTCCACAGCCTACACCTCATACCTCTCCCTTCGCGACGCCGCCCCAACCACCGGCCAAGTTGCAGACCCAGTCAACGAACGCGCCCGCCGGCATCTGGTCAACAAGCCCCCATCTCGAGCAGGTCGGGCCTTTCAGCCGCAGTAAACCGCCCACGTCTCTGCTCGAGCACTGCCATTCACTCTGCATGTGGCTCGCCGCGGTCGGCTTCGTGCTCGCGCTCGCTGGCGTGTTGTGTTACTCGTGGTCGCGTTTGCCACGGAGCGCAAGCATATTGTCGTCGGTCTGTATGGGAGTGTGCATCGTTCTGGGTATCGGGGCCGTTTTCATACAGTTCTAATGGTTGTGGACGCTGGAGGAAAACTCATGTATGACCACTCGGATATTTGTACATAAACTATGCCTCGGATACTTCTGTACTGCATTCATATACATTAATACTTACTATAGGCGAATATGAATATACCTCACTCCCTGGGGGAGTTGCGATATGCATTACATCTCTGCATAAAGTGCTTCGCTTGCATAGCGAGTGCATCTGACGCCGTGATCTTGCAGTACATGTATACAACTACCTCGAATAGCATAGATGCAAGCATCGGAGAAAGGTAACATTGACCAGGTAGATGTTTTATAATCATGGTTCGTAAGAAGCCGTAGCGATGTGTGGCGTAAATCGAACAAGCCTACTAAAGACTCACAGCAACCCACAGTTGTGTCTCTGATCTACTTTTTGTCGATAGTTGATCAAACGAGTGCAGGGTCACCACAAGTGTTTGAAGTCTGCTATGCCGTGTCTGCTCGGCCCACCTTCGTGGGGACCGCGCCGATTAGATAGGTTGATCAGCAAATGCGGGGATATTGCCATTCGTTTGAATGAACAGAACATCCCACCAGCAGTGCCATGCCGCTTTGAACCATCATGGTATACTTACTGTAGACGCAGCTTATAGTCCCGTCCGAGTGATGATCGATTGATCGATGAACCCCGGACTAGATTAGTTTATGTGTAGCTGTTGAGTACTTGAGTCCTGGCGCTGGATAATTGCAGTAGACCGGTAACCATCTCCTATCTGACGAAGTAGCCAAAAAATAATGAAATTGTAGCGAATTTGTTACTGGACAGTAGTCAGAGAGAAAAAAAGAGGAGGTGGCAAGCAAACTGAGATTACCAATGGTAGTGATGGTTCAATCACCGTGGGCAATTGATGGAGTTCGGCGGCAGCCACTTATTGAACGCGCCACGATTCGACGGTCACGGTGTGGCGTACACCCCAGGGTGGCATAAAAAGCTGAATAGTATCGCCGCTTGCAATCATCCAAGTATCTTCCTACTATCGTCTAGTATTCACACTGAAAAATAGCCACAATGGATTCTCCCAGTGGATTGTTGGATCTGTCTCTCGTACAGGACTTGTCCGTTACCGAGAATCGGGGCTTTGCCGCAATAAATCCCAAGCTTATTCCTCTACTCACGATGCACGATGCATCGGCTATTTCTACGGATTCGGACGCGGCCGCATACTTGTTGACTACTATTGCGATTTATAGTACCAGACTCGACCCGCAGTTGAAAAATCCAGAGGTGTGCGAACAACTGTGCCAACACTCAGATTTGAGGGAGATATTGGCCAATGCATTGAAGACACAAGATTTTTCTACGGTGCTCCGTCTCAGTATGTAACTCGTTTTCTTGGTCATTTCACGTGTGCGGTAACTGTATATATGCAGAGATACTTCGACGTCCTGAGAGCAAAAAGCTCGTGGCAACAAACGTAAATGAACTTCTCGTAGAATCTCAGAGTAAGCTAGACCGTACTATCCACCCCATAAGAGGTAATACTCACCGTGTTCTAAACCGTCAATTTTCAGAACGCGGTCAGTCCCGGGTGTAAAATGCCTTAGAATATGAGCTGACTTGCTTTGTTAGCCGTGAGGGCCGCATGGGAAATGCCATT
>NW_012133641.1:0-3039 GCF_000313525.1 Fibroporia radiculosa | reverse complement strand
ATGTATAAATACCAGAGCAATACAGCATAGTACAGCAGTCTGATCTATCTGGATCATACGTTGTCTACTTCACACCCTACTCTCTCTCTGAGTTAACCACTCCCAAGACAAGCCCTCCAAAAGCTTTACTCTTGTAACTACCAAAACTACAAGTGAGTATTGGGGTTAGGGTTAGAGTTAGGGTCAAGGACGATACCTTGACATATAGATCAGACTATCCTATTCGTTGACTGTCATTGTCGACCACCTTCCTTCTTTTGTGTCAGTCTCGATTGTTTACAGATAAACTCATTCCTTCAGGAAGTGTCGTCGCACACTTCCCAATTTGCCCAGGACCTTCAAGAAGAAGCTCGTACCCCATCCCCCTCCTCCTTCCCATTCTTTGGGACACCTACCAAACAGTTACAATCCGTCAAAGGACGTCTAGTGACTCTTGCGGCTGGAGGTCTCAATAGACCTGCTGAAGAAGAACTCTTTAGAGAGTATATTGGACTAGCGGAGACTCTTCAAGAGGCCATCCGATTAGGAGAACAGGATCCGGAAGTAGCAGAAGAAGTTCAGGCAAGCGAGTCGCCTATTCCCTCATCACCCTATACCCCAGCAGTGGTTCTTACGACATATCGCGGACTCCCCTGATTTAGTAGAAATCTCAAGGAGTCAAATTGCGATCTGCAGGGTCTACAGCATAAGACGGGCTACTCATTATTGAGTACGACGCAGCAAGAACAGATCCGGTTTTTGATAAGACAGATAGGAGGCATCCTATCAAATATCAATTACCGCGGTGCAGACATATACAGACCGATAACCAGGAGGTTACTTGTTCAGTTCATAAATCGAGTCAGGGACAAGTTTGGTGACGCCAGGTATAGGAACCTTGGGCGATTAGTGAAGGAGATATTGAGAGAAAGTGATCACACGGAGCTGGGCAGAGACAGTGTTATTTGGAATAACACTCTCTGAAGTTTATAAATATTCAATTGGACTTCAGTAGTAAACCAAGGACGCTTACTACGAAATTGTACCACTATCCCCAATTAAAATATGTCGACATCTTCTACACCCATACCAATGGCTGGTATCGAACCAGACCTTTCTTGGTATCTATTAAACCCTCAAATTGATGAGAGAGTAATAGCCAGATACTATCCTGGAGAAAACAATTAAGTTACTAGAAGAGCTTGGAAGGAGATTCTTGAATCTACCACCATATTTCTCCAACTAGAAATTCAAAGAGTTTTTAAGGATGTATTCACGCTAATTGGGCAATCGGAGCGAAGAATTTCAGACCAACAGGCTGAAATAACGGCTGCCGATGTATGCCTGGCTGCAGTAGAAAATGCGAATATACAATTGAGGACAGATTATAATGCGCTTGTAGAGCAATTAAATCAACATGTGGCACAAGTGGCCCAACTACCGGCAACATAGATGTCGCACGAACAAGAGGAAAGGAGGTTCAGGATTGCGCAACCAGGAAGGTTCGCAAACAATTCAAAGGAACAAACCTTTGAGCAGTTTGTAGAAAAACTGGCTGTATGGTATGTACACCAAAGAGTGACTTCGGACAGAGACCGAATCACTGGTGTACTTGCTTTGTTGGAAGGCCGTGCCCACGTAGTGGCCAGTAATTATTATCGCATGGTCAAAGACTCCAAAGATTTGGGGAAATATGAAGATTTCCTACACCAAATGCGGAGGGCCTTTACCACAACGGATCAAGAGGAGGATGCACGTCAAGAGTTCTTGGGAATGCTCAAGAAATACGACAAAGTGGCGGCAGGAGACACTGCCAAGTTCATTGGAGAATTCAGAGGTCTGGCTGACCTCGTGAATTCAACTGATGGTGAATTAATCCTAGCAATCAGAGATCGATTGCACAGAGAAATTAAAAATGTCCTTGCGGCCAGAGGAAGTTCCCAGTGGCCCAAGAAATGGTCAGAGTACTGTGATTATGTACTCGACATTTGCAAAGACATGGGAATACACCAGTCAGTATCTTCAATGGGACCCACACCTAAAGATCCGAATGCCATGGAGGTGGATAATACATCCAAGCAGAAGCAGTCTGGCTCCAGACAAACTCAACAGCAAAGGAGCGCTCCTGATCCAAAGAAGCGACAGGAGGGCAATGCTTTGAGTATGTAGGAGACGCAGAAAAAAGGCGTATGCTACATTTGCGGCAAGCCAGGACATTGGGGCAGAACGTGCCTGAATAAGAAACCAGGAGACTCTGCGGCTAGACCCACAGCAGCAAACACGGCTTCTAGTACTGGAGGAAAAGGGAAATCACTGGATTTCTCTAAGCCTCAGTTTAGAAGGATTTGACAAATTGAATTGTCTAGTGACAATGACTCGGATGTAGAAATTCAAGTTGTGCGAAAATCAAAGGGAACTGGCAACCCTTCAAAACCAGTAAAGGCCATTGAAGCGGCAGCAGTTACACCAGAAGTTGTACCGGGCCCTTCAAAGAAAAAACACAGGAAGGTCAAGATCACGAAGATCATTGAACCTTCACGCTTGCCAAGTCCATCAGGTCATATCTCGGAGGTAGATTCTGATGAGGATAATGAGCGGGGTTTTGGTTGACGCCTGTTGTAGAGACTACCGGACAGTCAGGCGTAGAACACTCTTTCCATTGTAATCACATTATGAGAGACCAGTCAGAAATTTGTAAAATAGCCGATGAAGCGTGCATATTTAACTCGTCAAAGACAAAAAACAAATTTACTGTGCCTGTGGTCATAACAGCAAAGGGAAAGAAAGAGGTAGTAACAAATGCACTAGCTGATAGTGGTGCATTTTCAACATTTATCAACCGCCGGTTTGTCAAGGATAATAACTTGTTCGAAGAGGATCTACCACATCCTTTCACCGTTATTAATGCTGATGGATCTGTAAATCGTGGAGGTCGTATAAAACCATGGTCATGGCTTTTCTCAAAATCGGAGATCATGAGAGCAAGCATGCATGTTTAGTGACGGACCTTGGATCTAAAGATATGATTATCGGAATGAATTACCTCCGAAAACATAACCC
>NW_012133640.1:0-4284 GCF_000313525.1 Fibroporia radiculosa | reverse complement strand
TTCTGCGAGTGCTAATGCCTCACAGTAGAACCCCGCGCTGCAAAAAAAAAATTAGTGCCTTGAGGATGTGTAACTAGCCACGACGACAAACCTTTCCGGAATACGGCCCAAAGAGGCGAGTGCCTCAGTGTATCGCAAAAAGTATAGCGCGCGTACCTCCGACAAAAATACACCATTTCGCACAACGCTGAGTAAATGACTGTAAATCGTAACGGCCTTGTCTGCCTTTCCAAGGGTGAAATAATAGTGGGCAAGATCCACCGAGCTCATAACGTGCTCTGCAGAACTTTCAGTGCCGCACTTCTCCACAGCGTGTATATTACTCACCAATAGAATCGGGGCCGACATATCGCGCGGTCAGCTTTTTCGCGATGATTAGCATGCGCAATTTCGGCATCGTATGGCCGAGTAGTCCCAGAAGCTGGATAGTCATGCCTGGTATGTATCGTCAGCCTGAACAACCACGGAAGATAATACTACATAATTTTACTAACGAAGAAGGCTGAAGAAGTCAGAAAGATCATCAAATGCAGCAGCCACACTCTGGGATGCCACAGGGGAGCGCAAAGGAATACCAATATTCGAAGAGATTGTGTCAACTAAATTGCAAGTTCAGATCAACAAGACACGATTGCATCGAAATGATGATACCTGGTCGTTTTTTCGGGGTTACTGGAGGGGCTGTGGCTCTAAGTTTCGCACCTTCTGCTCGCGGGAGACCACTTCGCAACTTCGTTGGAGCAACCGTGACTGTTCTTTTCGCGGCTCTTCTCTTGCTTGATGCGCGAGTGACTTTTGGTGACACTACTTTGCCGGAGGCTTTACTCAGGGAGCTTCGTGGGACATCGGCGACCATAAGTTCTAGGACTCGGCGTGCCTCTTCCGCCCTTGTGACGATGGCAGAGGTATTATACTCGCCTTCCTTTGCGCGACGATGCAGATGGAGGACTAGCCACAGGGATAATTTGGCTAGATATTGATTGCGAAATTGGGTCAGACTCGCATCGAAGCCATTATTCTGGTTTCCAATCAGCATCAGCAACAGCAAGAGAACAGTGTCATATTGTGAGGCCTTACCTTACAGGTGAGAAGGCTTTTCACTTCATAATTTATCTCCTCTAACGTCGCATGCATAACCTGCCCCTCGGGCCGATGACTGTCTCCTGAGGCATAGTACTCCAATTCCAAGGCTGCCAATAATACTCTAGCCCTCCGTATTGGATACTGTTGTGCCACATACACGTCGAGCGCGTCGACCACAATGTGTTTCAGGACCTGATATACACCTTGCTTCCACCTACTGCGCGAGAGAACGGCGACCTGGTATTCTAAAATGGCTCCAAGCACCGCTCTCCAATCCTGGACATCGGATATTGGACCCTCTGCGGCAAGAAATGGGTCGAACCATCGCTTTGCAGAGATCATGAAAGGCTCAAGGAGAAGATCACAGGCACCTGTGTGAGTTACTCTGTCGATAATTCCACCGAATTGCTTCAGCAATGGCGACTGGGCGAATGCCCGGGTAACGGACGACGTAGCAAATTCCTGTGCAACAGATGTCTGCATGATCGGAGAAGTCTTCAGACACTCCACAAATCCATCATACGCTAACTACGGCGAGGATGGCGTTCGTCAAAATTGAGTCGATCAATGAATGTTTTCAAAAGAACTTACCCTACGATTGCCCAGTTTCGCATGACACACCGCCAGTATCTCCCACCTACGCCAGAACTGTTCTTGAAGCTGTTTCCACCCGTCAGTGTATCGATCCTTTGGACTCAATTCTCGCGACAAGGATGACTGATACATCTTCCAGACTTGCGCCCCAAGCTCACATCCCTCCGTGAGGAACCGCACTGCATGAGATATTCGATCTGCTTGGTACAGAGTCCCCGCAGAATTGTGAAAGGCCCCGGAGATACAGCGCAGGAGATTGGCTAATGGCAGGTCACTACCGACACTGGTTTGTGATTGTTCAGGCGTATCCAAGGGTGCCTCCGAGCGTGAGATGGCACAGCGAGCCTCTAAATAATGCTGTAGTACGGATTTTGCCCGCTGCAGTGTGTTCCATGTCACGTCGTATGATGTTGGTTCACGGACGACGAGTGCCGTCCGCGCAAGGACTAATAAAGAATCTGTAACAGAACTGAGAACGTCTATATCCGCCTCAGCGCCATCCGCAGCAGCCTATTGTAGAAATGTCAGAGGAATTAATGACAGAAATTAGCACTCAAAATATTGAGTCACGTGCATTGCGGACGATTTCAATGAGTATATCTGCGATGTCTTCTAATAGTGATCTGGCCGCTTGTCTCGCATCTTCTGGATGGGTGTCATTATCTCGCGACTTGCACTCCAAAATCGTCACCAATGACCGGCGTAAACGCTCCAATGCGCGTTTGACCTTATCTAGGTCCCGGCTTCGATCGACGTCCCCACGAGCAGGAGACTGCCCCGCTTCGTTTAAAGACCGGAGGTGAAGAACGGAAGCACATGATTTCACTGCCACCCTCGCGGCATGCAGCCTCGTCGTTCGATCGCCATCGCTGCAGTCTTAAATTGAAAACGGGATCAGGGAAGATCATATCACGTGTGAAGCAACTTACGTTGCCATTGGTTAAAAAGTATCTCTGCTTGGGCAAGCCCAGTTGACACCATCGTGACTTCAAAAACCGCCACGTCCCCACGCTCAGAGTTACCAGGAGGCGCTGTGCATGTTGAGCTCGAGCCTGTGCATTTCGTAAACGACGAGATATTGTCAAGGGCATTCAGATCTCCGGCCTGTGATACACGTCAGCTATTGAAAATGCGTTATACGATAATTGCGCTCACCTCTTTCGCCCAGACAGCCCAATAGTCGCAAAATTTTGCGAAACCTCTACCCCGCGTGAAGGCATCTCCATCCTCGCGGTTGCGTGCAGCTGTCGTCAGTTTATCGCACGTTTGCAATACCATCTTCACTGTGACATTACCCAGCTGCACAGTTACCCTTATCCATTTTGATGCTTGATCCCAGAATGCGTCAGGAGCAGTCACTCCGGGACGAGCACACAGAAGCGAGAGTAGACCAAAGGTTCTCAGCGTGAGAATCTGATCCGCGTTGAGGTCGGAGGGGCTAGATATTGTTGCTATTGCTGTATAGATGCGAGTGAACAAAGAATCGTGCTGTTTTGGAGGCAGTTGCGCGAGATAAGGGGTCCAATCGAGGAGGCTTGGGACAGAGGAGTCCTCGAGAGCGGCAACAAATCTCGTAAGGTTTGTGTGGCTTCTACAGCATAAAATGGCTTGGTGCAAGAAAAAAGTTGCAACGAGATCGAGTACAATATCTGACAGTTGGATGGCTTCACTTGGAAGCGGAAGCACCACAAACCGAGTGAGTTTCACTTCGGGGACTGTTGGATTTGCGTGGTTGTACAACCGAGTGAGCGGTTGATGCATGTCCTGTAGACATTGTGCAGCGGGACCATCCTGTAAGAACGTCAGCATTGCACCAAAATAATCTCGGTCATACCTTGAAGACAACGCACCATTTCAAGCGCAATCAGCTTTCTAACAATGCTCGAAGCAGCACGTTCTACGTCAATCTCTTTAGGTCGAAGTGTCCTCAGTTCTGCTAACGCACTTCTAGCAGAGGCTGCCCACTCGTCGAGACGAGTGGTGGGGGATCGATTGTTCTCTATTGCGGTGGTAAGGTTCTTGGAAATCGCGTTCACGGAACGCATCACTCTCGAAAGCCGTTCTTCGTTCGAAGGAGCTTTCGCCCTCGCCTTCCCTTTCACTTGCGGATCGGTGATGGCTAACTTGGATTCCAGCTCGGCGGCCAGATGATTCACTGTCTTCACTCTTGAGCTCGATCGAGGAATATAGGACATTTCAGAGCGAAGTTTGTTGGTATTAGTCGCCATCGAAGAACAAGAACGGCAATGGTGGCAAGACTCAGGCCGCAACGCGTACCCGCCACGCGTTGAGACACGTGCTCGTGACATGTCGCGTTTAGTTGTGACATTGAATTTCTGATCGTATGTCTCAGTCTGAGTCCCGGGGACTTGCAGTTGCAGTCGTATAGCTGGAGAGGCGAGAAAGGGCGAAGCAGCCCGCTGGCCAGCAGTATTGGCAGCAGAGGATGGCCTTTCGCTGAGTGCCCGAGTGAGTCCATCGCACCCTCGTTTCACCGCGCAATCGAAAACCTTCGACTAGCTGCCCTACACCGGGCGAAGTGCGCAAAGCCGCGGATGGCCGCCAGGCGGGCGTCGAGGAGCGCATCGAGCGGGAGATGCGCGAGCG
>NW_012133639.1:0-4137 GCF_000313525.1 Fibroporia radiculosa | reverse complement strand
GCCCCGCGCCCGTCCAGCTCCCCCCCACCGCCCGCCTACCAGCCCCCGCCGCCCCGGACCCGTCTCGCCATGCTCCGCAGGCCCTTCTCGCGCAGGCGCACGGCGAGTGCATCCCCCCTCCTCCCGCCATCCGCGGCCCCCGCCTCTGCCCAGCCGACGGGCACCGATCCGGCCGCAACGCCCGACTCGCCCGCGGACGCGGCGGGCGTGCAGGTCGCCGTCGTGATCGCAATGCCCAACCCGCATCGGCCCCACATCGCGCCCACCGCCTTCCCCGGGTCGACAAAGGGCAAGGAGAGGAAGCTCTTCGCGGACGACTCGGCGGAGGACGACGACGACGACGAGGGCGTGCCGGACATCGTGCTGGGCGTGGCGCAGCTGCCCTGCCCGGGCTGGGCCGCCACCCCAGGACTCTGACCCGCACAGCGTCTCGCATCTCCGCACCTCACCTATTCCCCGATTTGCCGCCGTGCAAGGACTCGCTCGGTACACTCTGCAGTTGTTTCGCCCGTTGTAGCGTCTGTCGCGCCGCATCATGTTTTTGTAATACGCACATCTCGCATTCCATCTTATCGCTGCATCATATAACGCCTGCTGCGTCTCTGCGCCGGCGGGTAACTGGAGCGTTGTCTCTCTCATCAATAGTCGTAGTTGTGTAGATCAGCTCAAAGTCGTGGCCGGAGAATCGCATACGGTCATTTTTATCATAAGCATGGAGCATACATGGAGAGCCGTTGTGGCGCAGATAGAGAGCATACTGTGGCCTACCGCCGCCGGAGCTCCTTCATTTTCCGGCGCATCGCACTCATTCCTGGTTGCAGTAGCATGGTCAGGGGCGGGCCTGGGACCCGGCGCCGGAAGGCAGCACTCACCGAAGTTGTCCACGTCCATCGTCTGGACGAACGTGAAGTTGTCTGTGTGTTTGCGCAGCCACCGCACGTCGTCAGTCTCCATGTCGGCAGGCGAGTGCACGGTAAGGTCGAGGCGCGGCATGCCCCAGGCGTTGCGGGAGGCGACCAGATAGCGCACCTCCGGCGCGGTGAGGCCAGTGACGTCCAGAGTGTGCACGCACCGCAGAGTCCGGGGGTCGCCGCCCGCCACGAGGAAGTAGTACCACCACCTGCACACGCCGTGGAAGTCCAGCGTGAGCGTCGTCACGTTCGGCATGGTCTCGCAGAGATCTCCGATGTCTGCGGCGTTGCCTCCACGCATGCGGCCGAGCTGGAGGTGAGTCAGCCCCGCGACCAGCGGCTCGTCGACGATGTACGAAAGCTGCGAGAGGGCGAGGATGATGTCCGTGCAGTCGCCAGTGAGCCAGATCGAGAGTTTCTTGAGGTTGGGAAACACCGCGTGGTGAAATAGCTGCGATAGGAACTGCGGCTTCGAGGAGGCCAGTGTCAGCTCCTGCAGGCTGTGCGAGACCAGCAGCGCCTCAGAACCTTGGTGGCTATCGGGGGCGTAAGGAAAGTGCTCTGGGAGATCCGGCAAGTATCTGGGGTCGCCTAGCGGTCCTGTGTTGACCAATTCGAGCGTCTGCAGTCGGGCAGAGGTCTTGAGCGTGTCGGCCAGCTCTCTGAAAGTAGGACAGGTCACGCTTGAGAGGTCGGCGAGAGACAATTGGACGAGATCGCGAAACATGCTGATATCATGAGTCCAGTTCATTTGTACATCTTGGAGCAGCACCTCCTTAATACCAGAATCTGTATAAGTCAAAGAACTGGCATGATTAGGTCCTCGGTAAAATGCATGTCTGAACTCTGCGCCCCCTGCGCCACGAAAGTGCTCGCAGAAAGAAACGAAGTACTTGAGATTTGAGGTTGTAAACCGGAAGGACCGCCATCGCTTTCGATGCAGCCCGATTCGGTCGAGCAATGCGCGGAGACATCTGAGGTACGCACGTTTGGACCACTTGAGTCCGCGGTGCCACCGCTGGTGACGCTTAATGGCATCGAAGTCGATGGACACGTCGATCGTCGTGTTTTTCGACCGCGCGAGATACGCGTCGACCATGTCCCATGGATCGGCCTTTAGGAAATAGATTTCGGTCCAGAGAGCGGGGATGTCCAGCGCAATGGAGCGCCACCGCCGGCAGACGTGGGAGATGCGGACCTCGACGCGATCTGGCGTCCAGGCTGAGCTGTAGCCCGCGCTCTTGATCACGGATTCCCCGTCGTTGTCTTTGCACAGGAGGAATATGTGGACCAGAAGCTCCGTTGGGAGTTGAGGAGGTTCGATGAAGGGGTCATATTTGGTGCCAAATAGGTCATAGAGAGGGTACTCGTTACTGTATGGGATCTGTGCGTGGCATTGGAAATCATCACTGGGAGCGACAAGGCACTTAGGACGTACTTCGAGTTGAGACAAGTCTATCAAGTCCATTGTGTTTGTACGACAAACTCTGAGAAGATAGGTTCTTCGTCCGGGTGCGAGATGCAAATGGGACAAAAAGACGAGGGGACATGATGTGAGCCGTGAGGGGTTTTAAATTCTCGAGTCCTCGTCCTCGAGGATGATATGGTCCCAAAGCACTGCCGCCACATTCGCGCCACATTCGAGGCCGTCTATGACTCACGTGACCGACCGCTTCAAGCGATCGAGATCACTATTTTCCTCCCGGATGCCTCGCGGTTTTCAAATCAAATTAAAGGACAAAGCGAGTTGGCTTCGCACAGATACACTCCGTTCAGGTGAGTGCAATATTGGACTTGTCTGCCCGCAGAGGCACTCACGGCTACCCTGCATGACCAGTTTACCTGAGGTTGCTAATGGCACAGGGAGAACAGGATGAAGCGTTCATAGGCATTCCAACCCGCGACAGCCTCTCACAAAACCCCTATGTTGCCCCCCAAAGCGGTCGATGTCGCATAAATGAGCTCCCTACTGAGCTGCTGGCCCATATCTTCCTGATCGGGTCGACCGATCTCGGCGACGAAGATGAAGACGAAGACGACGAAGACGACGACAGCGACGACGACAGCGATGAAGAAGATGACGAGGACGACGAGGACGACGGACCGGACTTTGAGGTCCTCGTCTCGCACGTCTGCCAGCTGTGGCGCGATGTCGCCGTGAACACCCCCGGGTTGTGGACCCGGCTGGACTTTTCGGAGGGCAGGCCGTTCGACCGGACCAAAGAGTATCTGGAGCGCGCAAAGCAAGCACCGCTGGACATCTCCCTGGACATGACCCGGGATGAGTTTGACGAGGACGAAGACGAGGACGGGGACGGCGGATCGCTGCTGCCCGACCTCAAAGAAGACCTCCGGCTCATCCTCGCTCTGATCCTGCCCCATGTGTCTCACTGGCACTCACTCGAGTTTTCCGTCTCGGATTACGAACTCATGCAGACCGCGCTGGTCGGCCTGGGCACCTGCCCCGCCGCGCCCATGCTCGAGGTGCTGCAGCTCTACCACTACGACGACACGGACGAGGCGGAGGCGTTCGTGCCGGCCGTCTGGAAGGACCAGCAGTTCGTCCTCTTCAACGGAAACGCGCCCAAGCTGGTCAGCGTCGCGCTCTGGGGCGTGCACGTCGACTGGGCCCGCTCCCACTTCCTCAGCGGGCTGTTCGACTTTGAGCTCGCGTACCACTCCAAGGACGTCCGCCCGAGCTTCAAGGACTTTGCGCGCATCGTCCACGCCTCCCCGCAGCTCGACACCCTCACGCTCTGCCAGTCCGGCCCCGCCGGCGGGCCCGTCGACTGGCTCGCGAGCGTCCTCGACCGGCACCCGGACGACCTCGCGCGCGACCAGGCGGCGGAGGACACGGCGTCGTCGTCGCCCACGGCCTCCACGACGCTCGCGCTGGCGTCGCTGCACGGCCTCGTGCTGGCGTTCCTCGAGCCCGCGTACGCCATCGCGCTGCTCGAGCGCCTCGCCGCGCCGCACGTCACCTCGCTCGCGGTCGACTTCGAGGACGCGGACTGCGGCGCCGTCCTGCGCGCGCTCGCGGGCCCCTCGCCCGCGACGGGCAAGCCGCTCCTGCACGGGCTCGCCGCGCTCAAGGTGTCCGGCCTCCCGTGCGAGGACGCGCGCCTCATCGCGGACGCGTGCGCCGCCATGCCCAACCTCACCTCGATCAACCTCAACTTCCGGTACGTCTCGGAGGCGTGGCTCGCGCTGCTCAGCGGCGACGGCG
>NW_012133638.1:0-5100 GCF_000313525.1 Fibroporia radiculosa | reverse complement strand
TGAAACACATCAGGTGATGGGATCAGTTGTATAGTACAGGGTCAACAACGCATAGTTAGGAAAAGAAAAGAAACCCCCCTCTAAGCTGTAACATCAGGAGAGGATGTGAAGTTCATGGGCAAAGATGGTGGGTAGAAAAGTATAGGGACAGCATGGTACGATCTGGTAGACACTTCAGAAATGTCCTGGGGTAGATCTATCATAGGGCCAGAGAATTGATGTAGGACAACAGCATCATCATTGGAAGATCCTGAAGGGACTGGGCCTAGGAACAGGTGTTGATTGGGCTCAAATAGAGAATTGATTAGGTACCTGAATCCTCCTTCACTGAGAAATTCCAAGGTGGGAGAATCCGAGTTCTGCTTAGAAGGGAAGCGCAAAATGGGATGCACCAGGGTCGGCATTTCTATTATTCCAGTATTAAAGCATTCTTTGAGGGTCTGGATATGAAAGGGCATTGGTGGTCTCTGCCCCACAAATGCATGAGAATTATTTCTAGCAGGAGAAAGAGGGTGATGGTGTAGATCAGAGGTAGGAAGAACTGCATTGTTGGTTCTTGTGTTGTTGTTTCATTTGGCGGGCATGGGAAGACACCAGAAAAGGATTTTTTAGTAAAGACCAGGACCAGAATACAAAAACAGGCAACTACTACAGACAAAATCACCCCAGAGACACTAATCTTGAGCATTCCTAATATACTCAAAGTATACTTGATTGCAATTGTTAGACTCCCAGTTGGCTGCAATGACAGGTAGGTTTGTTGTTGTATGCAGGAGGGGGCGTTGCACGGTGGTGGTGATGTTGTATGCCCACTGGTGTTTGCACTCTAGGTGTTGAATGACAATGCGCAGTGTGAGGGGAATGATGAGGGCAAGGACAAGGGTTGAAAGGAGGGAGAGGAGGAATAGCCCTAAGAGGGCTAGGAGAAGGAGGTGGGGATGTTTGTTGGCAACAACAAGAGCAGCAGTTGCAAGTGGGGCAACTTGGTTCACCACTGAGTAGATCAATAAATGGGATAGGGTTTAGGTTAACTGGGGATGTTACTTGTACTCCATGTGTGGGCCACTCTGGAGTTTTGTCAAGGATGGGGGTGATGGGGCAGCATTTAATGTGGATGTTAGTGAGGTAAGTTTCCTTGAAAAGGATAGAGTAATCTCATGTGAAACACAGGATGAATCTTCTATTTGGGTGGTAGTTTTAGTCAGTAAACTGCTGGTGACAGTTTCTGATTGATGGTGAAAGGACCATAGTGCTTTGGGCCAAGTTTTGCTTTTGGATGAAGTCCTTTGAGATTAGTTGCTTCCAACCATACTTTCTGTCCAGGTTGATATTCAACAAACTTGTCCTTGTTTCATTTCTTGACTGTTTCTTCTGCTAATTGAATGCTGGATTGAATTTCCATGCAAAGGTGAGCTGACTGAGTAAGTCTAGAAGCAATATCTGGAGCATCCATTGTTCCCACAGTGGGAATATTGTGTTCGGGTCAATAATCCATAAGTGCTTGGAAGGGTGATGTTGTGATTGCATCACGATACCTATTGCTATGTGTGAATTCTGCCAATGGCAGGTGACGCATCCAATCTGTTGCATGGTGATTGCAAAAGATCCGAAGGTATAGCTCCAGGTCCTGGTTGACACATTCTGACTGTCCATCAGTTTGAGGGTGAAACATAGTAGAGATATTCTGTTTGATGCTTGATTTAATGCATCTTTAATGCTATCAATCTTTGGCCAATTGAGTACTGCTGCCACCTTGTCTTCTGCCATACCATTGGTATGTCTCCAGGTCAAAGGATGAGTCCCAGAAATTCCACTTCTGACACATCAAAGAAGCATTTTTCTGGTTTGAGAAAAAGATCTGATTCCTTTGAACACTGCAGGACTGCTTGGGTCCATTGTCAGTGTTCTGTTGGGTCGGTAGAATAGATAAGGATGTTGTCAAAATAGATTACTAGCCATCCTTCCAGTAATAGATCCACAAAAACTCCATCCATCATAGCTTGGAAGGTGGCCAGAGAATTTGTCATTCCAAAGAACATGACTGTGGGTTCGAATAATCCCTGTGGAGTAATGAATGCTCCCTTCCATTCATTGCCTTCCTTGATACATACATTGTTGTATCTGGCATGCAAATCTAGTTTGGTAAAGATGGTTGGTTTGGCAGAAGCAAAATGATCTGATAAATATTCCACATGTGGAATAGGATAAGCATTCTTGATGGTAGCATCATTGAGTTTCCGATAGTCCTGACATGAGCGTAAATCCCCTGATTTCTTGTTAACAAAGAAGAATAGTGATGCCATGGGAAACTTAGAGGGGCAAATATAACCTTTTTGTAGGTTTTCCTCAATAAAGGTATCCAGTTCCTTGAGTTTTGCTGGTGATAGTGGGTAGACTTTTCCTCATTGAGACTTGAAATTGGGTACCAAATCTGTTACATGATCCCATGGTTTTTGCTCTGGCAGACATTCTGCAGTACTTTTGTTGAATACGGAAAGAAAGGTGGCTAAATACTCTGGAATATTGCTAGCAATGGTCTTGATTGCTCACAGAAGTTGATCCCAACAAAAACGCATTTGTCCCATAATCCAATTGATTATGGGATTCAAGTACTTGAACCATGAAAGTCCTAAAATGAGTGGATTCCTGTCCAGTACTGTTGCATAT
The DNA here is from genome assembly GCF_000313525.1 of Fibroporia radiculosa. Classification (NCBI taxonomy): domain Eukaryota; kingdom Fungi; phylum Basidiomycota; class Agaricomycetes; order Polyporales; family Fibroporiaceae; genus Fibroporia; species Fibroporia radiculosa. The sequence goes on along the minus strand of NW_012133638.1, from coordinate 2,433 downwards.
GCTTCTATCTTCATCAGCTGTCTGGATAAGGAGATGGGTTAAGAAGACCTTATGTTTGATGGATGCTGCTTTATTTGGTGATCCATCGACATTAAATGCTGGTCAAGGTGGAATATTCTAGTGCTTGAGACCATGATCTTGGGCAAACTGAATATCTATGTAATTGTTCATTGCTCCTGTGTCGAGCAAGGCTTTGGTTGTAATGTTTTTGGCACAGGTTTCCAATATACAGGGCAGATAAATAGATTTATGAGCTAATTGTGCCTAATATAAATAGTCCCTAGTGCCAATACTTTGACTCAACATCATGGCAGTCAAAGATCCTAAAAATCCTTCTCTCCAGAGTGGATGGCTTGAATGTATTCCTCAGCTATCCCTTCTTCTTCAGATGAATCCTTTGCTTCTTTGTTATCCTGAATGGATGTGTCATGAGATTTGATTGCTCTAATATGATTATTGGGACATTGACAACTCAGATGCCCAGGTTTGTGACATCTAAAACAGAGCTTCTTTTCCATATGCTCTCAGTGTTCCTTATCTGATAGACATCTGATCTGTTGATCATTAGCTTGGGATCCCTTTGGAGGTCCTTCTCTGGTTTCAATTGCTTGGTTGCAACATACAAATTTGTTGTGACCAGATGAAGGCATGAACAATAGTTTATCCCTAAAAATATCAATTATAGATTGACAGATCGATTGGATTCTGTTGAGATATCCTGTTGAGATATCCCACAGCTGTAGTAGGTAACAGTGGTTGAGCAGTGATCGTGACTAGGAGAGCTAGAGGAACAAGATGCTGGATTTCTCAGATCTTTCCTAACTTGTTTAACCCACTAGCTTGTAATAGGGGTCAAAGGGTGGCAACAAATTGAAGACCATTCCCATTGCATTTTGTCCAGGTACATTTGCTGATTTCATTCAATGCTGCTTGTGTGTCATTCTCTACTCTGAATGTCTGAATGAAGGATTTCTTGAATTCTGCCCAGGTAGGAAGCCCTTTGAGTGGTGTATCTTCTGATTTGGAGATGGGTTCTTCTATGTTGGTGATTATCTTATGTACAAAGATTGGGCTGGTCCTTCAATATAGGATAATGTGCAATGGACTCTGTCCACATCAGATTGGATTTGCTTGGAATTTCCTAAAAAGTACAGGTATAATCTGTCAAAGAATTCTTTGTTCTTTCTCTTATCTCCTTCAAACTGGTTAGGCTTGTTTACTGTGCTGCTTTTATTGTCTAACATATTGTCTTCTTCCTCTTGGTCACTAGGTTCTGGTTCACTGTTGTCTGGATTGTGTGGTTGCCTTCCAGACGTGTCTTCCTCTTCTGGATCAGAGATAACTGGTGAGTTGGGTAATTCCTGTTACAGCTTCAAGGGGGGGCTATTTTTCTTTCCTAACTATTTGTTGTTGACCCTGTAACTGTACAACTGATTCCATCACCTGATGTGTTTCACCTGCATCAGTGTTTCATATCTATTGTGTTTCATCTATGTCATGTTTCACTTACATCACATTTCATCTCTATCATGTTTTGTCCTCATCACTGATACAACCCAGTGAAAACTGTTCTGTCACATCACTGATCCAACTCAGTGTTTCATACTTATTAAACTCTATTCGCTTCATCCTATTTAAGTAGCACTGCTTCTGCTACTGTACTTTAGTTTTGTTCTCTTGTTCCCTACATATACTTCATAGGGATGTCTTCAGTAATAGACTCAGTTATCTATTCAGTCTTAGTCTGAAGCTCTGCTTCAATCAGTATATGCTCTCAAACCGCTATCAGATATAGCAGCTCAGTTTGCAACTCTAGTATCAGTAGGACTATAGCGTGTATAAGTCCTAGTACCAGTTAACAGTTGAACTCCTGATCCTCAGTCGTTAGGTCCCTTAACAATTCTAGTTTGGGTTCCAACTGAACAGGAACTGGTTGGGACTCAGATGGGAGTGGTGGATTAACCGGGTTGGGAGAATCAAATAATCTGGAAAGGAAACTAGGTCTGACTGTGGGGGTGTTGCCCACTGACTTGCTTGGTAGAGGTGTAGTGGTTAACTGGAGTGGCAAAGTGTGAGGTGTGGGGGTAGTTTAACTTCTGCTAGAAGATGCTACAGTGGGTGTAAGGTACAATGGTGTAGTAGAGGGTTTCTCTGCTAGTGGGGGTGCAACAGAATGAAGATTGTCAGGACTTTCAATGGGATAGAGGTCTCCTGAATGAGTTGTGAGAGTTTTATCTCTTCTCCTATTCAGACAATTTGAATCTGAACAATACTGCCAAGAAGATCCATTAAACCACTGATCTGTTCTCTCGTGTTTGTTATATGCATGTAGCTTGTTATAACAAAGAAGAGGACAAAAATGAAGTACAGTGGTGCAAGCAGTGCATCTTAAATAGAGTAAGGTAATAGAGTTTCATATGTATGAAACATACT
>NW_012133637.1:0-3271 GCF_000313525.1 Fibroporia radiculosa | reverse complement strand
GTCCGGAATTCCCAAGTGAGAGCCAGCAGATCGCGCCACCAGCCATCTTCGAGGAATAGGCCAATGATTCCGTCGATATTTCCAGTAAGGACGTGCTGCGAGAAGATGCGGAACCATTCGGAGACAATCTTCTCGATGTCAAGATTGGGCTGAAGCGTCGCACCTAATCTATACAGAGTGGGAAGCCTGGGCTTCAGAGTGCCAAGAGGGGATGAAGAATGCCCCAGTTTGTCGAACACAGGTGAAGTAAGCTCCAGGAGGCCAGCAGCAGTCGCCATAATGGATAACACACAGAACGGGTGCGTTACAGCCAGACGAGTCGTCTTATACGGTCGCTCGCATGATAGACATACACAAACGCAGTTTATGCCCGCATAACACACGAATAGCTGATTTCACAACAGCTGACGAACCTTTCGTTCTTGTGAGCCGGCTATTTCCACGCCTCGTGTTCACGAGAACCAAATGAGAGCCGCCGGTTGGTATCACCTGTGAGATTGTTACAAATGACGACCAGGCCAGTAGTTGCAGCAGCAGTCGCTCCAGTTTGAGTTCAGAGTGTTGCGGCTTTATGCCAACTTGAGGCATGCCATACATGTCGGAGAAGCAAAATTCACCAAGACGAAGCGAACGGAAGCAGATGCAGGGGCAAAGATGCGTCCTCAGTCTTGCGAGTAAGGGTCATATCGACGGAAATGCAACTTATGCCGACCGTCAATCGGAAGCCCGTGAGCACGCACGGACCATTAACGTTTTGACCATCGAACTCGAACTTAGATCCCTGCGGACATTGCTCGGCATAGTCGTAGATAGCGATCAGAACAAGGAGTGAGATACTTACCTACGCCCCATGACATGCCCAATAATATCAAGCTAACGAAACGGATTCAGCGGATTACGAGAACAGTCGGACGAATTAATCTGGTCGAAAAGGCTGGCTTTAAGTCTCTGTGTACAATCTAGCCGGTCAGGCCTATAACGCGATATATCGATGTCGATGTCCAAGTTGAACCCCTTCTCACTGTACATAGGTCCGTAGACGCGGCGCCATGATTGTCAGGTGATGAAGATATTCTGGAGTGTAGCGGGCATAGGGAGGGTGGCATCTGCACCATCGGTGGGTGAGCTGGATGTGGGCGCGTGGGGTGCACGGATGCTGGGCGGCAGTGCGCAGAGCGCGGCACTGGCAAGCCGGGGCAAGCCTCGGTACGTCCCCACTGGCACGTGGCAGATACAGCGGTAGCCGAAGCGCTGGATTTGCGCTGAACGCTGACGATGCCGCGAGCATATACTGAAAACGTTGTAGTGCAATGATAATAGCGTGAGCTTCGGGGTTTCAATCTCATCTCTTCTTTTCTTCTTTCAATGCTGAATTATCAATGAATCTATAGCGATGTTGACGGCACAGTAGGGGTATCAAGCATCGGCTAGTTATGTATAGGTTACTATTCCATGCCGCTGCGCATTGACCCAGCTTCGATTCCGCTTCATTATTATCGTTCTCCCCCATGGAACTACCGTGGAGAGCCGGCCTTGCTGATTTGGCCAGTACTACAATAAGGTAAGCATTCATGATACTTGTAAATGTTCAAGTCCATCACATTGGGTGGGAAGGAATCCTGGAGAGAGGTCTCTTACTCTAATTGCATGGACGTTCAGATAGCCATCTCCGACTGGACCTGGAGGTAGGGATCAAATCGAGACGGTTTATTGTGAGATATCAGTCGAATTACGTCCTGTCAAGTCACTTTTTTGAACCATGGTCGCGTCTTATACTCAGAAAGTGCCATATGCGTTACGTGCCTGTGACATCGTGGAAGCCCCCGCATACCCACCGTGCGTATAAATCTGCCTCGCCGTCCATGTCTTCCCCCACCAAACAGATTACTCATGCCTGCTGATTATATTGATACTACGGTTTTCGGCTTGCTGCTTTTATTCATCCTTCTTTATGGACGCTATGCCGGCAGAAAGGTCCACACACTGCCACCCGGTCCAAAGAGGATCCCCATATTCGGCAATCTATATCAACTGCCTTTGAAACAGCAAGCCAAAGAGTTTCAAAAGTGGGCCGAAAATTATGGTGAGTATAATCACCCTGATGCACCTGTCGTAAATACGGAAGTTTTCGTATCATAGGTGACATATTCTACTTTGACGTTTTTGGCCAGCCGGCGTTAGTGGTAAATTCTATGCAAGCAGCGTTTGATCTTATGGATAAGCGAGGCTCCAAATATTCTGATCGCCCGAGGACGGTTGTGCTGACTGAGCTGTGAGTATGTTCGCTAGAGGGAGGTGTTACTGATAATCCCGCTGGTCTAGTTCCGGGTTCGATCCCTCTGCATCGCTCCTTCCTTACGGAAATCAGTGGCGACAACACCGCAAATGGTTTACCACCGCGTTTCAGACGAAAAGCTCTCTAGGGAGTTACAAGTCACTCGAGGAGAAACATGTTCGACGAATGTTGGCCGCACTCATCGACACACCGGCCAGATTTATGTTTTACCTGAAGAGGTGCAGAAGTTCTAGCATGCTGCCATCTGCGAAATTCGACTGTTTTCACGCAGGTCCACAGCTGCCACCATACTAGATATTGCATATGGATACACTGTGTCATTGGCTGACGACGAATATGTCGAGCGGATGGACAGCGCGATCGCGTTGTCTTTTGGAGCAGGTAATGCAGGGTCAACGCTGATCGACTTCTTCCCCGTATGTGAGTTCCTGTTCAGATCATGCTCTTCTATGTACTTATTGTCGCAGTGAGGCATATACCCAGCTGGATGCCAGGCATGGGAGTCAAGAGGAAGGCGTTAGAAGCGTCACACTCGATAAGGGCAATGCACGATGATCCTTACAACAGAGTGAAAAACGAGATAGTGGGCCTGCATGAAACAAATCTTCAGCTTCCTGTTGACGTTGTAATAGGAATTGGGATCTGCAAGACCATCGTTCTTGGCTTCTCATCTCAAAAAAGCTATAGCAAATGGGGCGTTGACAAAAGAGCTTGAATACAATCTGAAAGGAGCTTCGGCATTGATCTACATAGGTAATTTGCCCATACATTCTCAAACTGATGTGCTTACAACGTCCGTAAAAGGTGGCACTGATACGGTAATGTTACAGTCAACGTTTATCATCAATTATCGGACTGGGCTAAAACTGCACGGTAGACTAATACTGTCGTCCTCAGCTTCGTTCTGGCAATGGTCCTCCATCCCGAAGTTTACTTAAAGGCACAAGCCGAGATCGATCAGGTTGTCGGCCAGTC
>NW_012133636.1:0-7695 GCF_000313525.1 Fibroporia radiculosa | reverse complement strand
TCTCAGAGCTGATACTAGATGCTGTGAGCTGGCAAAATCCTGATCACTATGGTCTTCGGCTTGGCCAGCGCCTTTGCTTGTCAAGATTAATTCTGAAGAATTTAATACTCGATAGACAAGAGCTCCACACCTTGGTAGACCCGTTTATGGCATGGCTGCACCTTACGCCATCGATGGACACACTACGTTTTCTTGACCTTGAAACTAGTTCTGTCTCTCCGGTCACTCTTGCAGATCTCCTTGCGCGGGTTAGCCCAAATATGGAGACATTGGTGCTGCCATTCCTCCACTACGACAACGGTTAGTAAGTTCCGATTGCGCATAGTATATTTGAACGATGACACATCTCCTACAGCCAAGAGATTTGTTGAATGCATAAAAGCTCAGGAGAACGTTTTGCCACATCTGACTCGGCTGGAAATTTCACTTCAATACGGGAAGGAAAAGGAAAACTGTCTGCCCGCATTGATTGCGTTTCTCGGCCATCTGTCGTGCAAAGACATCTCCCGGATCGACATTCGAGTCCGGCCATATGATTTTCGCGGTCGTCGGGTCGTCTTTCGTGATTGGCGTCTTCTTGACAAGGTGCTGGAGAAGGCGCATTTCAAGAATCTCAGCCAAGTCCACATCGACTGGCTTGGGAGTCGCAATGCTGTGGTTAACTCCTTCGATGGACTACTTAGCGAACAGTTCCCTGGTTTACAGGATCGTCACATTACCCCAATTTCTGGATACTCCGCCGAAACAGTCCAGCGCCAGTACCCGAACCTCGCCACAAGAGGCGACTCCTTGATCATGTCCTTCACCACAGTTTGCCTGTGGGGTGCAATTGCTTGTAGTGATGCCCTCCACGAGATGTCGATAGAAGAAATGCAACAGCACCTGGTGGCAAGGGGTCATTTGCCTAACTGGTCTAGTAAAAAAGCCCGATGCCAATGGCAAGTAGATGGCGCCTTGTGTAATAAAGAGGTGTTTTGTACCAGAATGGCGAAGCACATTAGCTCGGTACACTTCAGGAGACATACACCACAATGTCCTCTTTGTAACGAGCAGTTTGCCCAATACGACTACGACGCACTCAGTCAACACCTAAATGGATTCTGTTCTATGCGCCCATATCTATACTTCGCCAAGTACAAACGCTAAAATACCACGATATTATAAACAACATTCGTCAATTTCTTAGTACTTTCTGGTACGATGACACGTTCCGTACTCTGGCCCACTAATATACTAAAATGATCTACTTATAGTTATTCAATCATCCGAGCCCGAGCGCTCAGTTACCATCTCATTCTTTCGTATATGAACACTCGTCCTGCCACGATGGCTTGTCGACTTCAGTCGTTTATTTAGATGCACATCATTACGACGCATCTGCACTACGATCTGGATGCGTTTTCTCCTGGTCTGGATCATATTTACACTCGATATTTGTGTTCCCTTTGCGACCAGAAGTTCCACGAGATGCACTCCTTCAACTTGACAACACTTTACTACAGCCTGCCTTATCTGGCGCTCCCACCTCAAGTTAGAACTTCAATGACATATGTACGTGATCTGTCATCTAACATCGACATGTTGAACAATAAGTCTTGGAAGTCTCTTAGGCATGAACATGGGGCCAGGATCATGATACTATACTTGACATTCGTCCATCGCTCACACTCTCGCGCGCCATTTCTCAGGCTGGCCCACAGGCGGTCCGACTTTATATTCTGTTTCCTGGAAGTGTTTTTTTTCTAGTTCTTTTTCTTTGATCTTCTGAGCGCGAGCGCGAGCACTCGATCGCTGTATTTTCACGGTCCCATTCCTTTGTATGTATGCATTCGTCTGGCCACGAGAGCTTTTGAAGTTCAGTCATTCCTCTACAATGCGAGCTGTGATGCCAATTGCAACACCTCATTGTACATGCATACCAAGTGAAAATGCTGCCCTCCGTCAATTCTGTGCCTATGATTAGGCCTTCGCAGATAATGAAAGGAGTCGAAAAACATGCTGTGGATTTTGCCTCCGGGAAGGTATCTGGATTAACCAGGTATTAACCCACGAGAAGGCACAGAGTGAACGAGGGACATTGTGAATTGACTCGGGCTTAACCTGACCAATAAGACCACCTGGATCGCAAGCTTATCCGCATGCTCTAGATCTGGTGCATGCGCGAACGCAACCACCTAGTGCATTGACGCGGCTGATATTGTGCACGACCTAATAAGGCGATCGTGCGTGGGCCATTCCAGCCAGGCAATCTGATCAGAATAACCCTCATCCATGAAGTTTTGGACTGTGCGCACCAGAGCCCGCGAGCGGTGCACCCAGTCTTCTTCATGCTCACCGCCGCCATCCGCCCCCTGCGCATACTCCTATCGGCCAGTCGCCCTTCGTGCTCGACTTCTACTGGGACAGAATGCCTGTCTTACTCGAGCGTCCTGCAGCGCGTGTGCAGGGCGAAGGAGTTGATGATTGCGTATGTCAGCTCACTCCAGTTGGCAGTCACTGCCGGACGTCGAGCAGAGCGGCATCGAGTCGAATCCGTCCTCCAGTGAATGCCGGCGTGTGCAACAAATGGCCGTAAGAGGATCACGATGTCAAGTACTTGCTTGCGCATACATGTTTCCCGTGTGAGCGATACGCATCCAGTAGCAAATTCTACGATCTGCAGTCTGTACATGTGGGAGCTGAGGCTAGCGGCTCTGAGAGGAACGATCTGTGAGGATGTCGACGCGATCACTCAGCACTCAGTACTCAGTACTCAACGTCAGGACGAGGTGGCGGGAGGAGTGTGCTCATTGGCGGTTTGTGGCTGTGGCTCGATGCGAGTCGTTGAGTTTCTCAACGAGTCCAATTGGACCTGGCTTTGTAATTCATTTTCTGCCTCCATTAATTACTCATCTGGCCTTGAGAGAAGGACGAGGGCGAGGCGAGTCGCAGGTCGCTTTAGAATGCGCAACCCCAGCTGATGGCTGACACCAGATCTGCCTCCTTTTCCGGCTCCGCCTTCGGCCATCGCCGCCCGACTTCCTCGCTGACCCTCCTCACCCCATTTCGCGCTTCGACCTCGCTGCACGGTGCCAGCATCGTTCGTTCCGGAATGCATTGTGCTTGGAATCGTCCTCATCCTCCGCTGATGTCCCTGCCCATCAGCACCACTATACGTTGGCATGCCTCTGATATTCCATGTCTCGGGCGTTGCAGTGCCCTACTCCGATCTGCCTCCGCGCACCACATATCCGCTCGATCACACCGTCGTGGCGTCGATTGCCATCCGCATCTGAAACAAATCTCCCTGAGCATTCTCTGTGGCAAGTGGATGACTGTTTGACAATATCAGGCTCGCAACACGTAGTGCCGTCGGGAGCCACCAAGCCAGTGCAACACTGCTGTACACATGCACATATGCACTGGCTGCCACATCATGAAACCGGCCGCGCCGTACTTGCGGAGCTTGCCACCGCCGGACAGACCACAGCGACCTGACAGGGAAGCTCGCACCATAACGAGCACCTGCCTGATCAAAACAAGAGCTTCTCGTTCAGTACAGGGTGGCTTCTAGCTGCCTCTGGGTGCATCTCGTATCTCCCCTGACGATCGTAATGGAAACGTTGCTCAGCCTTATGGCACGGTAGATGCTTTGGCGACGAAGACGGCAGACGGTGGACGTAGGACGACTAACGTGATGACAAGGGTTGCAGGCGACAGAGACAAGCTCGGACAATACACAGAGGAGAGAGTCCAACACCTGAGGAGAAGCTGTGGTTCGAGAACAGCATCGAAACCAAACTAGACTTGAGAACCGAAAACAGCAAGGGACCTGCATCAGACGCTCTGAAAGCTGCGTCATCAGCGCGGACGTCATCGGCGAGTCGTCACGGTTGATGCTCTCCCGGAATCGAGCAATAAATCCTGAACGCACAACAAGGATTCTGGGACCCTGCGTGCGAAGACGGGGCCCGGGGCCCGCGACATACTGAGCGGTTCTTCTTCTTCTTCCTTCTCTTCCCTTGCTATCTCCCCGTCTTCCCTGCTGTCTGCATGTCCTTCCTCGCGACGAGGGGACGCCGGCTCTTAGGGTACTGTGTTCGGAACCTGGTTCCGCCACACGCGAAGACGCAAATGCATACGTGCCCCGCCCGCCTGCATGCGTGCGTGCGCACGTCGGCTGTCCCGTGTCTGCCCCGTCCTATGCGTCTACGTCCCCGGCTCCTCTCCTGTCCGGCTCGCGATCGCGCGCGCGCATCCCGGGACGTCCACTGCAACATCCCAGGCAGTTCTTGGCTTAATTGGCGGTCACGGTGCCACCGCAACAGCGCTTGCACGTGGATCTAACGCGGCACACGGACGGTCCTGGATGAGTGGCCTCGGTGAGGGACGAGCCAGCGCTCGGGGGCCTGCGCCGTGTGCCGTCCTGCGAGCCGACCGCACCCCAGAGACGTGGGCGGGCTTGCCTCTTCCCCTCCCAGCTAGAACCCGATGTGCGGTCTACCCCGCGCCATCCCGGACCCCCTGGGCAGACCGGCGGTCGCTGGTGACAACACAGCCCGAAAGTGGGTGGCCCGCACCGTCGTCGGCCGCCTATCGGATGGAAGCCAGGTACGATAGAGTCCGGTGGTGTGCGGTCCCCTCAGATCCATCTGCATCACGGTGTGCGCGCATGATAGATCTCCTCCAGAGGCCGGGGGGAGGCTGGCGCCGCGCGCTCTGGAGGAAGACGAGCTGTGATGTAGCTAGAAGCGCATCGGACGGTGTGGGTGCGGATGACGCCGACGAGGGCGGGTGAGAGAGCCGGACGACGCGCACGGATGTAGCGCCGAGCAACTAGGGAGAAGAGGCTGCTCGCGCCGAGATCCCCGCTGGAGGGTGTAGCCCCACTCAAGTACTCAATGGCGAAGACGGGCGGGCGGCCCGAGTGGACGGAGGACAAATTAAATGCAAGGCGGTCAGTTCGGGAAGGCGAAGCGGATGCACGTTGCATTGCGTTGCATTGCGTGGGTGTCGGACGTCGTCACAAGGCGGGCCTCGGACGACGACCGAGCGACGGGGTGCCTGCAGGGTCTCTCGATCACACCCGTCACGCCACGATCGCGTGCGATTCCTGTCCGGACCCTATACACACAGTGCACGTCAGCACTCACGACTCACCCGCCTGTCCGCTGTCGCCCTCTACATTCCACGCAAACTCCAACTGCACCCTCACGCGGTGTTGGTGGGGGCTACCAGCGCGCCTCCTCCGCCAATTCCGAATTCAGGGCCCTCGTTCTGGCGTCCAGAAGAGGACGCGTGACGAGCCTCGTCTGGCAGCTGACATCGGTGCAGTATACGTCGACAGTGTGCCAGACGGCTTGATGATCTGTCTTCCCTGCTAGTGGATCAAATATTGACGTCAGCAGACCCGGTCAAGCCACGGCCGCCTGTGTGCGGAGGGCATCCGTGTCGTGGCCGACGGAGGTGCGCCATTCCGCACTGCACCCAGATCGCGCCCAGTGGCGTCAGACACAGCTGCGTGCCATGATCGCACAACTCCCTCGCGCGCTCAGCCGTGCACCGTGCCCTAGGCTGCCGATGTGCTGCGTCTGACGCAGTCCTGTCGGTCGATGCGGCTGCTGTTGCGCGTGCGATCCGGGGTGATCGTCTGTCCATGGAAGACGAACGTACCTGGTTGGGCTAAACCCGGTGCCATTCACTGGCACTTGTCCATGATTGAATTCACCCACCCTCGTTCAGTCAGCCCGGAGCTACGGTCTCACTCACCGGCGGCCCACAACGGCAAATGCCATCCCACCCCATCTTCGCCGCCACACACTCAGCGAAACCTATCGCGTACTCCCTTCCCGCCGCACCCTTCCTCCTCTTGTGCTCGACTCCGCATCCGGATGACTCTTCATCAGGCGGAGGCCTACCGATCACGTCATGCCTCCTCGGAGTCGGAGAGGGCTGCGCCGTCTGCACATCTCCCCACGCACGATTCCGCTGCCGCCGCGCCAAGCTTCAACATCCGTCTGGTGAGGCAGCGTCTTGGAGGAGGCCAGACTCCACGCACGGACTAGCAGTGTCGTTGCCAAGGCAGATTCGCCCTGTCGCACGATGCACCCAGATTCTCACCAAGCTCATCATGGTCCTGTGTTGAGCTCAGCCGAGACAGAGAGCTTCGGCGCATGTCCGGTTGACGACCACGGATATCAGCCCGCCCCGGTCACGCTCAGACGTCCTGACGCGCGCCGAGTCAGACCCACGTGCGGATGCTGCTGGGCGCCACCGTGTCTGCCAGGGGAGCCAAGCGCGCTGCGTGGGCTGCCGCAGTGGGGGGCCGCGAGGAAAGGGCGCGCGATTGCGAGCCGGACAAGATATGAGCCTGAATGGTGGCGACGCCTGCAGAGTGCGAGGAAGGAAGACACACTCGGCTTGCGTCGAGGGCGCAGGGGAGCATGAGACTGGTCGCAGAGGACAGTGCGCGCGCACCTCGCCGTGTTCCGCGCGCACGCATGCTGGCGAGCGGGGCACGTATGCATGCACGTCTTCGCGCGTCGCAGAACGGGGCTCTGGCGCCTCGTCGCCAGAGAGACCAGCGAGGAGCGAGGACAGCGGGGAAGACGGGGAGAAAGGAAGGGAAGAGAAGGAAAAAATAACCGCTCAGTGCGCCGCTGGACTCGTCTTCCCGCGCAGGGCCCAAGGATCCTTATCGTGGGGAGACAGCAGGGAATAAATGAGATAGAGCCGCATAGCGCGCAGGTGAAGACGGCGCCGTGCGTGATACACCTGCATTCATCTCGGGGGCCCGGTACTTGGTTGAGCGCAAGCGGACAGCTAGAAGTTGGGATCTTGACTAACAAATGTGGTCAGACGGCCAGATCATGTGCGCGCTTGGTGCTGTTGGGCCAGACGCGGTGCGTGCTATGGGAAGGTTGGGTACCGCGAGAGACCGTCGCGGGGGAGCTCTCGGTGTGGTGAATGGGGAGTCTGAGACATTGTCGATGACTGTACCGCAGCCCGTTGGTTTGATCCCATGCGGGCGAGGACCACATGATGCAGTGGCAGCCGGTGCGTATGTGGGCACAACAGTGTTGCACTGGCTTGGTGGCTCCCGATGGTACTACATGTTGCGAGCCTGGTATTGTGGAATAGTCATCCACTTGCAGAGGTACTGGACATTTGTTTCAGATATGGACGGCAATCGACGCCACGACGGTGTGATCGAGTGGATATGTGGTGCGCGGAGGCAGATCAGAGTAGGGGCGCTGCGATCGTCTCTGCACTCATCACACGAAGTCGAGCACTTTTGATATCACTCCTGCACAGGCCGTCCCGAGTTTCGTTCTAGGGCGGTCGGTCAGTACAGCGAGCCCTGATGCTGAGCCCTGATGCCCCACATTGAGTCGGACACGGGCACTTGCTCTTTGCATTTTTAATCTCTAATATTCCAAGTTTCTCCTCCACACCGTAGGATTCGCGCAGAGTGACCACATCTATATAACGGCCAAGTCACAACAAAGTTCGTGAGCAAAAGATGAGATCGATTCGAGACAGAAAGATACAAGCAAAGGTTGCCGTAGACTGGCATTGACTCGACGAGGGAGAGACTGCCTCGCGAGCCCTAGCCAAGTACAAATACATTAGATATGAGTAAGCGATGACGAACACTAGCACGAGACATTAGGGAAGTTCAAAGTTGACGCAGCTGGGCTCGCAGAAAGTTCTGCG
>NW_012133635.1:0-7307 GCF_000313525.1 Fibroporia radiculosa | reverse complement strand
TAACAGCAATGACAATGATATCTGAGATGATGGTGGATATTGCACCTATGGTGTTCACTACAGAGAGGTCAGTATCAAATTTGCTGTTAATGATAGAGCACTTCATACATCTGTTTTATATCAGGGAGTTTTAAAAATTATTTCATCAGCAGTATTGAAATACTTACTCTGTGTATGCAGATGTTGACATGTTTGCATTTCTTCCACATTGTGTTGTGTTGTTTATTGTGTATAGATAAGGAGATGAAGTTCCATATGCATACTACAATATGAGAATATTTAAATATCACAGAATAGATTGAGACACACTATGTTGACTATCACAGGCCCAAGCCCAAACAGAAGCACAAGTAAAGCAAGTGGTTTATTATATCCACTTATTGCATATGATCATAGAGCTGCAAATACTACAAATAAGGTAGTTAGCAAGAGATAGAGCTTAGTGTAGGTACAAGACAAACCTGCTCCAGTAAGTATTGTTGCAACTTGTGCAATACCTCCAACAATCATCAGAGCTTCACAGCTAATACTTTTCAGTCCCATTATATTATAAATAAAACATTGCAAACAAACCTCTATGCATATAATATGAGTTTTTGCAGGAAGATAAGAGTATATAGTGAGGGAACTTACCATAATTGTTAAAGGAAAAGAACTGACTGCATTCAATCCAGCAGTGAACAAGAGTAGATATCTGTTAATGAGAAACACAATTGTGGCTCCAGATACAGGATGTAACCAGAATAGATCAAGTTCAAGGGAGAAGGTGATGATGTATTCATAGAAGGTGAGAGCTATTGCGCCAATATTTCAGAAGTGCATGATAATATACATGGAAAATTCTATACTAGAGGCTGCCCAGTAGCAGATTTTGTCCAGGTGTCTTGTGATGAGGTGTAAGTAATGTATGCATTCTCGTGTAGTCATGAGTGGAAGACGGCTCACATTATATCAACTACTGATGCAATGGAAGACATATCAGGGGAATACTCATGCAAGAGTTGTGAATGTGAAGGCCCAGTTGGAAAATGGGCGATGGAGATACTGTATTCTATGGGGGTTCAACAGGTTGTTACCGGAAGCACACTGGTGTCCACGGAGTTATATACGCGCAAGGTTTGAAATAGCAACAGCGAGACCAGTGTGACTGTTACTGAACATTGCAACTCAACAGACATGAGAGCTATGTATATCACCTCATCTGTATCAACAACAGGTCTATGTACATAGGAACGGACACACTGAGACGTCAGGGGAACATATCCGTCGATACGAGCACTATAGAGCCGCTAGCCCACTTGAATCTCGTTCGGTGTTGGTGTAATGAAGCTGTGTTGGGAAATCTGTGTGAGATCCATGGAGATCGGAAATCCAGGCATAGGTACCCATCGTCATCTTGCCTGAAACAAATTACTTGCCAGCATACATACAGTGGATGTGCGCATGTCAGTGAAAACAACAAGAACCGTGCTTACCGTCAATTGACTAGTAATGCAACCGTGACGCATCAGAGGATAGAATTCTGCTAACAGCAGTGCGACCGGAGATGCCCTCCTCTGACTAGTCACTGCACAGTATGTGGTCTGACACTTGAGATCGGGACTCAACTCCAACTCGCGCCCGCGAGGACTGATATCCCAAACAAAGGCCTTGACTCACCAATGAGCCCCTTGAAGCGCCATCCATCTCAGGTGCTGTCTAAGACACATTCGCGCCGGTTAGATGCCGATACCGGCTCATCACAGGCTACCCCCGCTCAACCAAGCTCAACTACAGACTCACGATGACGAATAGCTGAAGAGCGGCAACATCGCTTGAGTTGGAAAATACCGCACTAAAAGTACCGCACTTTGCGTGTACAGATTGGTGCTCTTGCAAAGATTCAATGAACAGGGAGAGAGGCAGGACGTCGATTGAAACCGAGAGGAGGACAGGCAGAGGCGGGATAGAAGCGCTAGAACTTGACAAACCGGAAATGCTTAGGTTCGATGGAGGTAGGACGTGGAGTCACGGGCGCATTTGGGTGCAGACAGGAGACACGACCGGATTGAAATGAAGTTTCGGTGGGCGAGAGGACCGGATGGGACTCAGAGGGACGACCACGCAAGTCGAATAATCTAAGATAAGTTCCGTGCCGGCAACTACCGACGCCCAGCGTCTTCCGAACGGCTCTCGAGCAGCCTGTTCACGACGACGTTGAGCAGTGTTGAGCAGTGTTCCCTGCATTCCACTGGCGTATCCCAAAAACATATTTGCACTTGGGCGCAACGCCTCTAGTCTTTCATCTATGAGCTCGAATCCCTCACATCTCTCACATCCCATTCAGTGCTGACTTTAAAAGCTTAAGACCCTGTAGATCGTTACTCCACGTGCCGTGCATCTACAAAACTTCCAGTACGTCTAATGTTTCCCAGACATACATTGACACTCTTAGTAAATCTCTGTAAGAGCGACAATACAAGCGGGAGGAGAGGCGAGATGGACGGCGGATGAGCGCATGGCAGAAACGCCGGATGGTACTCGTACCCCCATCTAACGACTACGACGGCCCCTTCCCCCTTTTCTGTTTTTCGTTCCCGTCGCGCGCACGAGTACAGTGCAGACGCTCTGATCGGCCGTGCGAGCCTCCGAAGGGGAGCGAGAGGAAGGCCACGCAATTGAGTGATCTTTGCGAAGACGACACGGTGCACACAAGAAACAGTGTGTCTAGATAGAGAGTGAACACGCGGGTAGCATGGCGGAGAAAGAGGATCACGTCGCCAGGCCAGCGCAGACACCGTCGGTCATTTTCCGTGCAGACGAGCGAAGACATCCGCGCCGACGACGACCGGTAGGGCGGTTACGCGCGATCTTGGAGAGGAAGACGAGGTGGTAGATGCAGGACGCACCAGTGTGTTGGGGAGCAGCGCAGATGAAATTCGAAACTGCGCGGGGCGCTGGGACTTGTGCAGGCGGAGGACGAGTCGGACGTGTACGGCTTTGGGCGGGCGCCGCCCGCCTTCCGGATTCGATTGTCCTTGAGCCATAACCAGCGTCGCCCGACTTGTCGAGCCCGCTGGCGATGGAGGAGACGGTGGACATCGGGGGATCCGAGGAAGACGGGCCTTTCGATCGGACGTGGTGTGGAGCTGCCCCGGCGACGCGATCGGTCGAGTCGCCGCTATGTGCTCAGTTCGACATTCCTCTCCTGTGCGGGATGTCCTCACATCGAACTGAACTTGAACCAGTGTGCGAGTGCTCGGAATCAGCTCCGGACTGCCCCCTTTCTCGAACTCGGTATGCACATATTCTCTTTCCTCCACGCGCTCGAATCTCTCACATTTCACTCGGTGCAGGTCTTGAAACCCCTCAGATCGCTATTCCATACGCAGTGCATCTCTCAATCTCCAAGTACGTCTGATCTTTCGTACATATACCTTGACTCTTAATACATTGACACTCAGGAAAAGCGGTGATACAAGCAAAAGGAGAAGCGAGATGGACGGCGGATAAGCGCACGGCGGAAACGCCGGATGGTGCTCGCACTCCGCATCCAACGTTTATGACGGCCCCTTTCCCATTTCCTGTTTCCCGTTCCCCGTCGCGCGCATGAGCGCAGTACAGACGCGGTGTGCCGCAGTGCGAGCCTCCGAAGGTGAGGAAGAGTAAGTTCGCGCAATCGGGTGGACATTCGCGGGGAGGACGCGCTGCGCACAAGACAGGGTGTCTAGATAGAGAGTACACACGCCGACGGCATGGTGGAGTACATCGATGATGATGTTGCAAGGCTAGCGCAGATTATGTCAGGTGTTTACTGTGGGGCTGAACGAAGATATCCGTGCTGGCGACGCTCGTTGGACAATGTCATGCGATCTTGAAGAAGAAGAGGATGCAGAGGATACAGGACCTGCCAGTGTGATGGAGAGCACCGCGGAGGAAATCGCTGATGCAGAGGAACGGGCAGCGGGGGGAGAGGCAGTGGAGCCAGCTGCGAAGGTATGCGGGGCTGTGACAGGGAGGATCAACGTACTTTCACTCCGCATTCCACAAACACCACGCCGCGTCCTTTTTCCACAAATACCATGTCCGGCGTCCAATTGATCCCGCCTATGACGCGGCTCTGCTGCCATAGCGATCTCGTAATGGTCTCGTATCCAGACGTGTCTTCGAGACACGTCTGGGGACGAGACCACCTCACGTGTTCACTCGGATGCGCAGAGACAAGCAACTCGATAGGACATCCAGGAACACCCCAGAAATCTGTGTAATGCCAGGGACAGTCTATCGAAGCAGCGATATGCATCAGGCAAGACAGGACGTATGGTATCCAGAACCACAGAATACGAAGCATGTGCGTCGGTTCATGTCCTGCAACTATGAATGCAAGTCTTAACACTATCAAGCGTTCCGCGACGGCGGCATCATCATACGCTCACAAGAGCAGCAATGTGCGTACGCTGTAGGAGGAGTTACACCTGGGACGCAGGTGAGCATGCTTGCTTCGCATCAGCACTCCGACAGAACTGGAGGAGCCCATTGCACAGGTGCCTTTCCCTCATGCTGCGCTCGCTTCTGCACAGGTTCTTCTGCGACGTTTACACAAATACGATCATTGAGCATGCCGCAAACGAGGTTGTCCCACTGTGGCGAGGATTTAGGATTCTAGACCACGTTCGTCCCGGCCAACTTGCGAGAGAAGTGTGGTTGTTCACCTGCACTGCTTGGGGCACCCGGGCAGCGGCAGATCGTCGCCAGACATAATGGTCCGGTGCTCGGTGGCAGAGGGGCGGGGAATGAGGGGCAGCGGCGTGCAAAGGAGGCTCGCATACGCTCCGCGAATACGTCCAGGACGCGCTCCGCCTAGACATCCGGGCGGCGGGGTCTCCAACAAGGTGGATGCAGTCGGGACAGCAGCCTGTCCTTGTTGACCCTTTCTAGAAAGGTAGGTCGAGTCGAACGCGGACGCCTTTCAATGATCCATCGCCGGATGCCTTCCGAATTTGATCGTCATTGACCCAGTTTTTCCCTCGCCGCCGCTGCCGATGCCCGATTTGCCATATCCACGACAGCTCCACATGCAGGCAGCGTCAGCGGAGGGGCGCATCGATGGCGCGGCGCACGTCCAGTTTGGCGTGGGCCTTTTGATCGGAAGTGGTGCGGAGCTGCTCCGAAGATGCGATGCCCACCACCGGCCTCAAATGCAAGTCTCCTGCTCAGCCATCAGTCGAATCCCCGCCATGTGCCTAACACGATATTCCTCTCTCCAGTGTGGCTAACTGTCCCCCAGCCGCGGGGCTATCACTTCCTGCAAGAATGGCATTGCATCAGATTGAGTCTCCTAACACTAGCAGGCGACATATGTTCCAATACGCACAGAATGCCTAGCTCAACCACCTGGGAGCCGCCGTATCTCTCATTTAAAGCTGCACAGAATTACGGCGTGCAAGGTGCACAGCCCGCCGCATGAGCTTATTGGACTGCACATGGAGGTATTAGCGACATGGAAGATGAGACGATCCACTCACCTGGGAAGTGCAACCCCAGCACCACGCGACTGCGAGTGCCAGGATGACTCGTACCACCAGTCACAACACCGACGCAGGCACCCCGCACCGCATGTCACAGGTATGTGCTTGCTGCGGCCGCATCCGCCACGATAACGAGTAGCTGTAGAACGGTAACATCGTGCTAAGCTGAAACGTACCGCACTTCGCATGAAGGAATCGCTGCCCTGAAAATGGTTCGATGATCAGGGGCGAAGGTAGGACGTCGATTGAGGCCGAGAGGAGAGTGGCCAGAAACGTGATAAAAGCACGAGAAGGACAAACGGCTGATGCATCCGTTCGAAGGGGCTGTGACGTGGATTTACGTACGCACGACAGACGCGTTGTCGTGCATACAAGAGACAAGAAGGGACCAAAGTGAAATTTCGATGGACGAGGAGACCGGATGGATCTCAGAGCGCACCAACGCGAATGGTTGCTCAGGAACTCAGATGGATTCCATGCCAGCAACTACCGGCGTCCAGCGTCCTCCGAGCACCTCTGAGGTTGTTCATGATCATGACGACGTTGAACATTGTCGGGCAGTGTTCCCTGCAGGCCACTAACGTATGTCATGCACATATTTCAACTCTGGGCACAACTCATCTGATCTATGTTCCTTGATTCCTCATACTCTGCTCAGCGCTGACCAATAGATCGTTACTCCACACGCAGGAAATTTCCACCACTTCGAGTACGTCTATTGCTTCCTTTAATGTACATTGATTATCTCAGTACAAGGAATTATGCAGACAGGGGGAGGGGTGGGATGGATGGTGGAGAGATGAGTGCAAGTCATGATGCTCACCTTGAGCATATCCCAGGTGGAGTACTACAGTGAGAGAGTGAGCACCCAAGTGCTGCTGCTTTTGAGGGGCTATCAGAGCATAGGCCTATGCCACAGCTTCTGAATGCAACATTCAAACATGCTGTGTGTAATACAACTGGCCAAGCCAGACTTTGTGCCACCTCTCTGTGCAAGGTTTTATCATTGCCTCCACATAGTCTGTCTAGCAACCCATCAGGAAAACCACTCTGCACTAATTATTGCTATGGCCCTGCTAATGCAAACTATGTTTCAAATGTTGTATCTACCTCATCTATTTGTTACTATCTTAATCTACTCTGACGACAGGGCATCATATTTGACTAATTAGCACTCAGTGGATTGGTTAGTAATCTGATTGTATCTGAAACTGTTATAAAGTGAGTATGGATCAGGTGGTGGCCATGATTGCCATGCTGTGCTATCACAATTCTGCTATTGTCTAATCTGCCAGTTCACTATTGCCTAACTTCCTCCAACAGGTTTCTGTTGACAAGCTCTCTCCAGTCTACCACCATCACTTCTCCTCACTTAGTACCACATGGCTATCCTCAGGTCTGTGATATGACCACATCTATTGTCTTCTCCCTTCTTTGTCAGAAGCTATGCAACATTGCAGCTCCCAGAACAGTCAGAGTCAAAGTGGGTTATAAAGGTAAGGAGCTTTTTTAGAGGCCTCTGCAGCAATTTGAATCACCTTGCATAATGTGTGTGAAGCTCATATGAATGTCCTGACAGCACTACCACACTCTTCTTCATTGTCTTTGGGATTGTCACAGTTTTTCGAAATTATTCCAGAATAAGTGCGCACCTATCTTATCTTATCAGATAGCGATTAGATACAGATTAGATGTATGCCGGAGTATCTACGGAATAGTAGGGAATCAGCTAGAAGGTGCTAGGATGCTGATGCAACCTCAGGAAACCTAACCCTAACTTGGGGGTGCAAAGAAAAGGGT
>NW_012133634.1:0-12411 GCF_000313525.1 Fibroporia radiculosa | reverse complement strand
TACCGAAGTCGTAAACTTCGAAAGTTTCGAAGGTTGAGTACGGCTCGAGGCGCGCCGATGCGCTACGCGGGCCTATCAGCGTATATGTAGGAGTTATCATCAAAATCATCGAAATTGCTCCTTCGCTGAGAGTCACGACTGAGGTCGACAGTAATCCCAAGCTCTCGTAGGTTTGGTAGAGGGGTGCGAAGCAGGGCAGGTTTTAGCCATTGCACGATAAAGGAAGAGGGGGAGATGTGAACCGACAGCACACACAGGTTTTGAGCTGGCGTGAGATCGGGAAGAAGGCTCAAGTCTAAGTAGAGAAATGGCCGTCAATATTGTGCTGCATTGACAGCAAAACAAGTCGGTGACGCACCATCAAAATCCAGGGCACGATACCAGCTTGTGTGGAGGTGAAACGAGGAGAGCGACTGGGCAGCGACAGCGACCACCCTCGAACCCTGTCGTCGGCCAGTGAGTCCACTGATGGTGACGTGGTGATGAGAGGCGCCAGCCCCAGTCTCAACGAGGAAGTCAACGACGTCAGGGCTGTCTAACAGATCGATGGTAGAAACTCGCAAAGGGCGTGGCACTGGGGGTTGCACAAAGCTTCTCTTGCACTTCACACGGCTACATGTGAGCGAGGCGAGACGCGGAAGGGCACAGAGCAGTCGCCCAAACACCACTGCAGAAGGGAAAGAGACCCAGGCGAGGTGGAGCGCGGTCACCGACTCGAACGCGGCCCTTACATACAGGAAGATGCGCGGGTGTAGCTGCCCAGGCTCCCACTCACCAATGTTGAGGACGAGTGTCTCCACGTTGGTCAGCTTCCCTGCCATACGGACAGCAAACGACCCAAACGTATTGATCTTCTTGTTCTCGAATCGCATTCTTTTGATGGCGCTATATCGCCCTAAGTGCTTGTCTAGTCTGCAGATCAGCCGATGCACGCCTTTCTTGTCTCTTCCCATGATGTCCAGCCTCTCCTCGGCACAAACGCGGCACCGTGTGTACCACGCTCGATTTACTCTCGCAAGCTTTCGCATCTGTGTTCCACCATCCCGTGTGTTCCAGATGTCGCCGGCTAAGAAGTCGATTATCTTCCACCATAATTCGACTGGAAGTTCAATTGATCGCCCAGAAAGCCTGTACTGCAGCTCCCCAACCTTTGTTGCCGCGAGTGTGGACGAGGACTGTGTATTGCCCCCTACTGTTCAGTGTTCAGTAATGGTCCGCCTAGTCTGTGCTGCGTACTCACTGTCTCCTTTTGTAAGCACCTCTCCCGCCTCTAGTTCAAGCGGGACTCCGTCATGCGGCTGACTTGCCGGAGGTAAGGGAGTCCCTGGTAGAGATGCCATGCAGCAAAGCACAGAAGGCGGGTGGGGAGGCTCGGCCTTCCAACACCGCCATTCTACCCTGCTTATAAGAGCCGACCGGCCTCGCACTACCTCGATGCAATGTGGCCCACGCCATGCACCGGACGACTCGCAGGCTTCTATCGAACTCTATCACACTGAACCTAATATACTATGATGAAAAGAAAAGCACCGTACATGGCCAATTGGGGACCATGGCCAATTGTGTCAAGGACGTTGCTCAAGCTCGTGTCAAGAACGTCGCTCAAGTTCTAGGTACAGTTCGTATTCCAGATTTGGGTTTCCCGTCTCTCGGTAGCACGACGGACTTGTGAATGAGGTCGAACACATGCACCCCACTTGTTTCGCACGTCTCTGATCACGTGTGCAGCCTCCCAAACCACACATACACATACCTAGTCTCGTAACCAGGCCTCGATGGGAGGAAGGGATCATGCGTAGTTACCAGATCTGGTGGGCGGAGAGCCAAAAATCCATGCTCGCTTTATCCTATGAGATCTCGGTACGAGACCAGAGGTCCAGTAAATTTGAGGGCAGGGGTATCCATCACACATAACGGACGTCACCGGTGATGATTCTGTGACCAGTCGCGTCTGACGCGCGCAAACGCATCGATTGTGTTGCAACTCAAGCTCGTTCAGAGGAGAGGAAATTAAGACTATCTTCTTGCCAGTCATGTCGAGAAGGAGAGGCATCACAAACGGCATTGTCTTCCCATCCCCAGTACCGGGGAAAGCCTCGGTGAGGAGAAAGTACTTCCAACACAGTACCATAGACGGTCAAAGCTTTCGAAAAACAGGACACAATGACGCACCGGTGCACAAGCCGTTGCACTTTCGCCTAGCACGCGGACGAGCTAGAGATGACGGGAAGGATGATGCTAGTGAATATGAACATCATTGTACGAGGAGTGCCACATACGAACTTGGTGAGGAGATACTTGCGGACTGGAGTTGACTTATAAATCGCGGCTTGACCCGAAGCAAATACCTTGTCTCGGGCAACCACTATACTGTGGAGGTATTACCCATACAACCATGTTCACATGGGACTGAAGGAAAGGGTCGCGTTTCCTCATGCGATGTGGCTGAAATGCATCGACCAGATGCAGGGAATCATCGTGACCAGACGCAAAGTAATCGGAGGGGTCGATGTGGCCAAAGAGTGGTGGATATGTAGAATCAAGCCGTATGTACGTATGCAATGGGAGGGGATGTGGCCGAATAGGTAGCTGGTTAAAGTGAATACCACACATGATGTCAGTGAGGGCGTACCACCTGTATCTGCATATGTGAGTCTTGCGCTGGTGGACGATCCACAGGCAGAGATAGATAAGACTTGCCGCAGTTTTCATGCATCCATCTCCCTTTCCTGGTAGTGCGCGAATGAAAGCAGAGCCTGAGGGTGGGTGGCGTCATTAGCTGAGAGACAGAACGGTGAGTACTAGAAAAAAGTTCACCAAACTAAGGGAGGTTGTGGGATACAGGATAGGTGGTGAAGGTGGGTGGGATTGTGAGCGGACGCGGATAAGCGCAAGTGTGCGGCATGCGGGCTAGGCACTGCCGGGGCGGGTAACTTCCAAGAGTGGAAATAGCGTGACTGACTCTCTTCAATCGTTTGCATCACTCGCATGCAAACTACTCTTTGCTTTACTCACCGCACTTGCTGGTTCCAGCGACGTTAGCTTCGACTCCAGCATTCGCATGACAGAAACAAAGTCTAGCTTTACGCGGTGACTGCAAAGCCATCATAGCAGTTCACGGAAAGTACTACTGTGTGAAGAGTAAAGACCATCCGTACGTCCCGTCCTCATGTCGTGACTCAGTATGCCGTATTGACCTTTCACTCGACTCTGGGAGCAAGCCATGTTTGATGACGTCGCTCAAACTCAAGCTTTGAACTCTATACAAAGCCGGTCAGTACGTGGGGCTGCGGGAAAGCGGGTTCGATGGATGATGATAGTTGGTGCGCTAGTTAGGATCACCACGCGATTCACAATGTATTGTATCCCAAGTACGTTACTCCCATGCATAGATGGGCGGGCGGCCGTGGCGCAACATTCGTAGAGAAGCCGCCAGGAAGTAGGTATCTCCAATGTAAGCGCGTATATTCTGCACAGAGGCTGCTAATCTCTTCCGGGACCCACTTTTCTCTCTTGATTTCTCGACAAAACTCAGTTGCTCTTGTTATCAGAATGCTATGTCGTGCTTCTGCCTCGATGCCGGATGCGGCGAAGCGGAGAAGACTGGCATCTATATGTGTGGTTTGGTAGGCGTTGGAAGCTGCACACGTGGTCAGAGACGTGCCAACAAGTGCGGCAGTGCGTGCATGTCCTCGTCTGCACGCTGGCGGTGCTGCTGAGGGACCGGAAGCCAGACCCTGCAACACGAGCTGCCTGGGATTGGAGCAAGATAGGCCTTGACTCACAATTGCGCCTGCCCGCATATGTTTTTTCTCATTATGATATGTAAATGAAGTCCTGTGCGATATAGTTCGATAGAAGACCACGGGTCACCTAGCGCATGGTGTGGGCCACATTGCGTCGAGGCTGTGAGGCCAGCTGGTTCTTATACGTTAAGTGGAATGGTGCTGTTGGCAGGTTAAGCCTCTCCCCTCGTCTTCTGCCCTCCACTGCATGGCATCTGTACCGGCGACTCTCATACGTCTAACGAGTCAACCACACGACGGAGCCCCGTCTGAAACAGACGTAGGAGGGGTACTTGAAAAAGGAGAAGGTAAGTGGGCGTCACAGACTAGGCGGATGAATACTGAATACTGCATATTGAATGGCAGGGGGCAAGGCACAGCCCTGGTCCACACTCGCTACAACAAGGATCGAGGAGCAGCTGCAATGCAGACTCTCCCCTCGGCAATCGATTGAGCTTCCAGTCGAATTATGGTGGAAGGTGATCGATTTTGTAGCAGACCATCTTTCGCAGAGGGTGGATGGCAGAACCCGGATGCGAGAGCTGGCGAGGGTGAGTCGGTCGTGGTACACGTGGTGCCGCGTTCGTGCAGAAGAGAGGCTGGATGTCATCAACAGGGACAAGAAAGAGGTCTACAGGCTGATTAGAAGACTGGATGATAACCCAGAGCGATACAACGCCATCAAGAGAGTCCAGTTCGTGAACAAGAAGATCAGTAACTTTGGGTCGTTTGTTATCCATTTGGTAGGGAAGCTGCATAAAGTGGAGACACTCGACCTCAAGTCTAGGTGGCGGCCGAGCAGCCCTGCTTTTGGGAGCCTGGGCAGCTGCACCCACGGGCCTTCCTGCATGTGAGGGTCGCGTTTGAGTCGTGACCACCCTCTGTCTTTTTCGTGTCCGGTTCCCATCTGCGGTGATGTTTGGGGGACTGCTCCATGCCCTTCCGCGCCTGGCCTCGCTGACATGTGAATGGGTATCCTTCAAGATGCCAGGCATTGTGCCGGGCCCGGTGCCAGGCTCTCTTCGGCTTGCTACCGTCGATCTGGATGTCATCCATTTTCTCATTCAGGCCAGAGCCAGCGCCTTCCTCTGCCATGCCGTCGTTGGTCCAAATTCATCTCAAGAGGCACGCTCAATAGCTGGTCGCCGTCGCTGCCCAGTCGCTCACCTCGATTGAATTCCGCATATATAATCTCAATCCTCCGGACCGTAATGGTGCGCCGCCGAGTTGTTTTGTTTTCAATGCAGCACCATGTCGACGGCCGTTTCTATAACTAGACCTAGCCCTTCTTCCTGATCTCGCGCCAGCTCACAACCTGTGTGCCTTGTCGATTCCCATCCACCTGACCCTCTTCGGCTCTGAGTGGCTAGAACGCGCCTTGCCTCGTGCCTCCCCGCCCAGGCTACGTGCATTTGATATTCCTGTCGCCATCAGTTCTAGCGATTGGCGACAGAGCAAGTACAATGATCACAGTAGTTCTTACGCGCACATGGGCCGGCTCCTCTCTGGACCACCGTTTCCTGCCCTCCGAAAGATCATTTTACACCTTGAGTACCATGCTACCTCAAGTCAGGCGAGGAACATGATCCCATACGTCTCCTGGCGGACATTTTTGTCGTCAAAACTCCCCCTCCTCCACGCCAGTGAACAGCTCTTGTGAGTAAACAACCATTATTGATCAGTCCCCGGTTCGAGATATGCATATGCTGGCGCTCACTCCAACAGTGGGTCATCTGTATCAGTTCATTTACAATACTACTGATTGGCTTGAATCTCACGAGTTTTTTCACTTGGCGCATCCCCACACCATTCCGCACCACCCTTAGCTACGTCGTCGTGGCACGATGCATCTTTCGCTGCCACACACGCATCTCCCACATGCCCAGCTTGCTTTGTCCCGTGAGTGGAGATCATGCGGCTCACTCAGACGTACTCAAACCACGTATGGCTCGTCATAAAAAAGGCAAATAAAGTCATTTCTACCGACGTTTTGGTTCAAGTATGGTACAGGATATTTTGGAACGGGAAGTGGGGAATGGGGCGATAGGTAAGGAGACGTTCCGAGCGGCAAGTGTAGTAAATACTGCACCCTGAAGTGTGTCGAGTAAGTCTCTCCCATCCATGCCAAAGGTCACCGTCTTCAGTCAGCCATGCACAACTAAGCCACCGTCTTATCTTGGTCGTTCATGATGAACCAAGGCGAGATGAACCAAGCCAGAATGGAAGTAACTTGAGCAACGTTGATGTCGCTGCAAGACGGCTGCAACGGTCAGTCAGCAGGCGCAGACGATCCAAGTGTGAAATGCGTTCGCGGTAAATCCAACAAGGACACGACGCTGAGGCCCCCCAACCAATTTGAGCTGTCGATAACCAAGCCAATTCGTCTGCTTGACAGAATCAGGACAATGCGTGTCGAACCCGGGGCTACGGTAGGGACTACTATGGCTGCAGACCGGGCACACCCCATCAGACAGTCCATATATGCGCGGTCAGGATGACAATGAAAAACCATGTGAATAGCCGCACTGGCTTGCGGAGAAGAGGGCAACCTGTGCCTCGATAATGGCAGGACGATTAACTCCGCACACAATCAGATGTACGGGGCGCGTTGTCTGAATGAAATGCGAGAGGGATTGGGTAGTCGCCCGTTTACAACAAGATGTTATGCGTATTATGATGGCGAGGAATGGGTCAGAGGGGCAGCTATGTCGAGTCAATACATCAAAATAGATGCACCAGCTTGTGCTGCAGGATGGTCCATGAGCCGAAGTGGGACTGTAAATCAGGAAAAGGAGATGAATTTATGCCACTGTCGTCAAGACGGCGCATATCTACTATTAGCGGGATATCAAAGCCAGGTGAAGCAGACAATACCGCATAGTGCGAATGAGAGGGAGCAGGAGCAGAGGCTGGGTGAATGAGGGGCAGCTCCACTGCGGCTAAGATATCTGCAGGCACCGCACACCGTTACAGGCTACTCAGCCATGGAGCACAAAGCGCAGAGACCGGTCAAGTGCTGTGGGCGGACAGGATCAGCGTCTCGCGAGCCACAACGATATGAGCGACCCATGCCCCTCGGCTTGATATACTCTGTAAATTGAGTCCATAAAGACACGGCAAAGAACAAAAATTACTAAATTACGACGGAGATGGAGATGACTTCATATGTACCTCAAGGATAGCACGGGTGAGCGATATAGGCGTAGAACGACAAGAGAAGTGTGGGTAGCACTGTAGCAGCATTTCGGGTGCCAGTGTGCTGGTTTGGTACCAATGCACCGCCATATAATATTACAAAAGAAAGGAGGGCGTGTGCCACATAGAATTCGATGAATATGGGTAGAAAGAGGAGCGAGTGTGAACAGACGATGAGCCAGTGAGCCGCAGGCTTGAGCGTGCAGCGTGCTGGGGCGGGGCAGTACCCAGAATAGAAATAGCGCGACCCGGAAGCGCGCCGGATCCCACCGGGGCTTTGAATCTGCGTTCAATGGTTTCTTCAGTCACCCTCACACTGCTTTTTGTTTCACTGGTCGAGACCGCTGGGTCCAACGACGTTATCTTCGACCCCGGCGTTCGCACGATAGAAACGACGCCTAGCATGCTTACGCGGTGACTGCGAGGCCCCCATAGCATCCGACTATGGAAAGGACTCCTGCGTAAGAAGTGACTAGTGAAGACTGGTACGCCCCGTCCTCACATCGTGACTCGGTGCTCCGTATTCACATCTTAGTGACTCTGGGAGAAAGCCATACTTGGTGTCGTCGCTCAAACTCAAGCTCTGAACCCTATACCGAGACGGTCAGTACACGCTGGGCTGCGGGAAAGCGGGTTCGACGGATGCTATTGTTCGGTGCGCCAGTTAGGATCACCACGCGGCTCACAGTGTAGTGCGTTGCTCCCATGCATAGATGGGCAAACGCTCGTGCATCAACATTCAAAGAGAGGCTGCCAGGAAGATGGTATTCCTATTGTTGGTGCGCATATTCTACACAGAGACCGCCAATTACTTCTGGGACCCACCGAGCATCGACTCTTCCTCGCCTCTTCGCCTCGGCTTTCCCCTCTTGATCGGTCGACTAGATTCGGTTGCTCTTGTTGTCCGAATGCTATGTTGGGCTTCCGTCCATGAAGCTGGACGCGGAGAAGCGGAGACGACTGGCATCTGGTATATGTGGTTTGGCAGGCGTCGGAAGCTGCACACGTGGCAAGAGACGCGCCAACCGGTGCGGTGCGTGCATGTCCTCGCCTGCGCGCTGGCGGTGCTGCTGAAGGACCGGAAGCCAGACTCTGCGATACGAGCTGTGACCAGATTTGGGGCAAGATTGGCCTTCAATGATTCCAAATTGCGCATGTACGCGTATTTGCTTTTCATTAAGGGAAATTAGGTTCGGTGTGATAGAATTTGATACAAGACCACGAGTCGCGCGGCGCACGACATGTGCCACGCAGCGTTAAGGCTGTGTGAGGCCAGCCGGGTCTTATAAGCCGAGTAGAATAGTGGTATTGGCAGGTTGAGCCTCCCCACTCGTCTTCAGCTCTCTGCTGTATGGCATCTGTACCAGCGAGTCAATCACGCAACAGAGCCCTGCGCGAAGCAGAGGCAGGAGGGGCGCTTGGGAAAGGAAATGGTGAGTGCACAGCCCAGACTATGTGGGCGACTATTGAGATATTACATACTGACTGAAAACTGAACGGCAGGGGGCGAGGCAGAGTTCCGGTCCACACTTGCGGCGACAAGGGTCGAGGAGCAGCAGCACTGCAGGCTCTCCCCTTGTCGATCAATTGAGCTTCCAGTCGAGGTGTGGTGGAAGGTGATCGATTGTGTAGCAGACCGCCTTTCAGTGTGTCAGGATGGTAGAAGGCGGATGCGAGAGCTAGCAAGGGTGAGTCGGGCATGGTACACGCGGTGCCGCGTGCGTGCCGAGGAGAGGCTGGATGTGATCTACAGACACAAGAAAGAAGTGTATCGGCTGATTAGGAGACTGAACGAGCACCCGGAGCGATACAACGCCATCAAGCGGGTCCATTTCATGAACAACAAGATCAATAACTTTGGTTCGCTCGCTGTCCACATGGCTGGGAAGCTCCCTCATGTGGAGACACTCGAACCCAACTTTCCGTGGCGCCACCGCGACTGGGAGCCTGGGCAGCTGCACCCGCAGGTCTTCCTGCATGTGAGGGTCGCGTTTGAGTCGGCGACCACGCTCCGTCTCGCCCGGCTCACTTTTCCGTCTGCGGTGGTGTTCGGGCGACTGCTCTGTGCCCTGCCGCGTCTCACCTCGCTCACATGTGGCCATGTCAAGTTTACGAACCCAGGCGGTGTACCGGGCCCAGTACCAAGCTCTCTTCGCCTTGCCACCGTCGATCTGGATAGCAGCGATGACGTCATCGGCTTCCTCGTCGAGACCAGAGCCGGCGCATTTCTCAGCCATGTCGTCGTCCGGCGCAGTGGAGATCTCGAGGCGTGCTCGAGGCTGGTCGCTGTCGCTGCCTTGTCGCTCTCCTCGTTTCAATTCCGCATAAATTGGTTTGATCGTGACGGTGCGTCGCCGAGTTGTTTTGTTATCAGTGCAGCATCATGTCGACGGCCATTTTCATACTTAGACCTTCTTCCCGATCTCACCCCAGCTCAAAACCTGTGTGCCCTGTCTGTCTGCATAAACCCATTCTCGCTCAACCCCAAATGGCTAAAGCGCGCTTTGCCTGATGCCTCTCTACCCAACCTGCGTGATTTCGAGATTGCTGTCGACCTCAGTGCTGACGACCAGCAACTAAGTAACGATGATTTCGACGATATTTCCTACGCGCGCATCGACGGGGTCCTCTCTGGACCTCTGTTTCCCGCCCTCCGAAAGATCACCCTTTGCCTCCGGTGCAATGTTTTCCCGAATAGGGTGACGAGCATAACATCCGAGGTTTCCTGGCCAGCATATATTTCATTGAAACTTCCCCTCCTCCACGCCAGTGGACGGCTTTTGTGAGTACACAACTGTTACCAACCAGCTCCTGGTTCGATCTTTGCATGTGCTGGTGCTCACTCAAACCATAGAATATCTGTATTGATTCATGCAGAGAACTAATGGACGCGATGCCCAAGGCTGCAATAATAGGCCTGAATCTCGCGCGTCTTGCTCTTGGCACATCTCCACACCACTCCGAACCACTTTTGACTCATTTGTTACGACATTAGTCACCTTTCTCTACTACGGTCACATCTCCCTCGCGCTTTATGGCAATTTGAAGTCCTAAGGTATTCGCAATCTTCACAGGAATGTGTCACACAGATGCAGAATCTGAGGATCACTCGTGGAACTCCTCAAACCTGCGTCCACGTACCGTGGGTCTTTTGGAGGAGACTGCGTGTAAGGCTTTGCAGATGTCTCCTCTCTGCAATGGCTGACACGGCGTTACGCAATTGTACCCTTTCCTGTGTGATTTCCAGAGTTGCTACTTTTGGCTTCGTTTCACCACATCATCTTTTTATTTGTCCTGTTCGCTGATCCCAGGCGTTTACACCTAGTCACGTATGTACAGTTCAATTGGGCATTTGAACGTTCTGCACGTCTTGGCATCATGTGAGCTCATTGTGACTTCCTCCCCCATATCGCCGCCTACGAGCAGTTCAAGCGGGCGTGCGCGAGGTTGTGCTTCTCGCCGCCTCCGGTTCGCCTTCCTCATTTGGCCTCAGGCCATATAGTTACGATCCGAACGAATATGATGGGCGCTTTCGAAATCGTCGCCGATCGTCACTGAAAACCAAATGGTGCATCATATCAGCTGTGTATCCAAAACAAGTGGGATATGTGGATTGGTGCTGAGAGAAAGGAAACGTTGGAGGGCGAAGGCGTAAGAATACGAAAGGGACATGAACGGCAGAGAACGGGAGAAAGTCAACAGTTAGACGAGCGTGTGACGCAGGAGGCGAGCAGCTGTCAAGAGCTGAATAGGGTTTACACAGTTCTATCAGTGGGGGCGGTTCAAAACTGGACCATAGATCAGGGCCAGTTTGACTAGCTGAGATACACAATTGGTAGTAGTAGACAAATGGATGCACACTGCGATGACCGCGACCTCTTCCGCAGCGTATCACCCTGCGCCAAGCTCTATGAGAAGGGAAGAGACACGCATGACATGTTGCACGATGAAATGCGCACCAACGAATGACCCCACAACTCCTCGAGCATGCCCTCGTCACCCATAATCCAGAGCGACATGGAGGAGGAACGCACCAGCCCTGGTCTCGATAAGATGGTCCTGAATGTCTGGGCTACACGGCAATCCCAAGGGGGCCTGACACTCGCACTAGGCTGCAGCTAGCCCCTTCTTAAATACCACATGGTTCACATGTCACCGAGGCGAGGCGCATAGACAAGTCGCTCAAACACCGTAGCAGAAGGGAATTTGATCACGGGAATTGACAATACGGCCACCCGACTCATTCTCGCTAGTCCTCGCATCTATGTGTCGCCATTCTAGCACCGCACAATCCCATCAGCTGCGAAATAGATCATCGTCTGCTACAACGAAACAGCACAGGCGCATGCTTTGCGGCGCCGGTGCTTCAAGGGAAAGTGACGTTCGGTCATTATGGTATTTGGAAAGCACCTAGCACTGCGGGTGCACCTTTGAAAAAAGTCCCCTTAAACCTCAATATTCGCATCCTGAAACTGAAACTCAAAGTAGGACGACATAGTATAACCCTCTGGATGTCGACGGAAAACGGCAATTGTAGCGTGTAAACTTGAGCCATGTCTCGACTCACATGGACGCAATCATCATCGCGGATTTTGAGCTCGTGATGATGGCCGGGTGGCACCGCCTTTGACGCTTTGATATTTGAAATTCTCAACTTGCATTGCAAGCAGGTACAGAGCGTACCGATGTGCCGTTCCAACCCGCGCTAGCGTGATGGAAAACCTGCATTACCACAAAGCAAAGTTTGAGTAAATACGATGAAGCACTGACCGCGTGTTTCAAAAGGCTGCATAAGACACATTCTAATTTGCAGCGCAGAGTGCGTTATTGGACTCATCAAAAGTCCATCTAGGCTGTCGAGGATCCAGTTTTGCATCACGGAGCGGACAGAGCTCGGATCTGGAAAAGCCCGGAGCGCAATTTTTACAGCTGTACAGTCGGCTGAACGCTGTTACTGAACCGGTATGACGGACTTGGGATTGCCGGCACAGCGTCTTAGGTGGTTTCCTGAGGCTGGAGTCCGAAGCTCATCTGCTACACCTAGAACTGCCCTTCGGAACTGGATAAAGGGGGCCTTTATCCCTCTAAAACTTCAGCAGCCCAACCACTGCAAGTCCCCCCTGCATCTACCTGACGAAACATGTTCAACAAAGTCTTCGTCTACGCTGGCCTCCTTTGTGCACTCACCTCCACAGTTGCGGCAGTTGTTGAAGTCATCCCAGGTCCTGGTTTGCCATCCTTGGAGTCTCTCGGCCTCACATCTGAAGAGCTCTTCGCCAAGGGTCCTCCTCCCGCCCTCAGTAAGTACAATTATCTCTCGTAGTCATCGGGTACTTACCACATCCACAGCTTCGCGGATCACAGGACTATTAAAGCGATATGATCCTGTCTGCCAGACCTACAGCACGGGTAGCGTTGACAATGTCATCGC